>NC_068365.1:61856297-62153802 GCF_020536995.1 Dreissena polymorpha | reverse complement strand
TTGAACAATGTATCGCAAACGAAAAGGCAAAAGATTTCTTTTAAAGGCTTTATTTCGTCAAAACTCGCATTTTTGTCAAGAAGCATAAACAAAAGAATACAACGTCTGGAACAATCATTGTGGAGCTTTCTAAGTTGAATATCATAGTCAAAATTTGATCCCAATATCTGCAGTGGTTTTTGATAAATTACATTTAAACTTTCTCGCAAATACTCATCTATCTGTGTACTTTACTGTGAAATGAGTTCGATATTATTTGCACTTGATGACCTCGCTGTACTGGGTGTAATTTCTCGTGCGATGCTGGTAGATATTTGATGAAGTATTGGATTGGAAATTTTAGCGTTGTGAAATTATTACAGCAAAAAGTTTGTACTAGCGAGATATTGTGATTTGAAAAATACTCCACTGCACTGTTGCGTTGAAATTTGATCATAGTACATTTCGCAAAAATATTCATAAAAGTTCATATCAAAAACAGCTGTTAGGTATTGACTCATTTTTCACACACACAATTTTGTTTGTCGAGATGAAGAATTGCGAATGAGCAAAACTCATTAAGCGTATATGGCTTGAATTTCACAAGCGCATAAGCTTTGTCGAAACTTGTGATACGTATCGAGTACTTGAGTAAGATATTCTCTGCGTACTTTTGTTGTAACATTCGATGTTTTGTATTCGAGTAGTATTAGGGCAACATTTGGTATATGAATAACGAAATCGGGTCGCTGTTCTGAATGTTACTTCGTGCTTAATGTACAACCGACAGTCGTCGCGTAATGTGGGAAATGTCTTTCTGAGGTACTGACCAACTCGCTAACGTACGTTTGATCAAAATCCTCAGACATGCAACTTTGTTCAGCGTTTTCTTAAGTAGAGTGTCTACATCTACCACGCGTTAGAAATTTGCTATTCATCTTTATCAAGGACTTTGGTATGTAAGCGCTATGCTTTGTCTATATACTGAAAAACGCACCAGCCCGTTGGGTATATAAAGCGACACGGACAGCTATGGTCATCATTTTTGATTTGAGACTCCAAGAGAGAACATTGACTCGAAATCATGCCGAAATACGCAAACCGACTGCCAAAGTTCGAGGACACAGACGCTGCTAGTGGTAGTAGCGAAACGACTGGCAAGGGCAAGCGACATGCTACAAAGCCATACACTCGACCAGAACAATCGGCGTCAATTGATCTAAAGTCGTTCGGCTATCAACTGAACAGACTTGGAAGTCAGGTTACAGCGTTGTGAACAGCAGCGACTACGCTATGTCAAAGGAAGGTCGCGATGTCTGCAAGAAAATGGTATCGTGTATTCAAAAGGCTTCATCTTATCAGCGAGAAGCGAGCGAACATTTGGTTGATGATCAAGAGCGTTTCTTCGAGGATGAGTGGTCTAAACGCGAACGCGCGCTAAAAGAGCAACATGAACTCGAAACCGATAGGATAATATCGCAGCTCCAATTTGAAAAGAGCAGGCTTTGGATTCGCAAAGAAGAAAACTTAAGACGAGAAAGAAGAGGCTATTCGATTATTGAAAACGTGTACCATATGCTACGATGAGGAAAAAAACAGTACCTTGACAAAGGTGTGGGCACACTTTTGTGAAAACTGCTGCCTGATGTTTGATGGAGACTGCGCTATGTGTCGAGCTGACGTTACTGGCTGGGTGCGAATGCTTTTCACTGATTAGATGTTTTGACTGTTTTCATATGTTTGATGTTTGTTGTAAAATAAAATGTTTAAATGCATATCATGTGTTGGTCGTAATGAGTAGGTTAGATATAGTTTGATTGTATACTAGAACGTTGAGCTTACGAACAATGTCGTATTGAATTGCAATGGAGCGAATGCTAAATATGAGTCATTGTGTAATATAACATCTAGTAGTATCAACATGTTTCGAAATTACAGCGAAATAAAAAAAAATAATATAACACAACTAGTACTATAAAAATCCAGTCTTTTGACAAACGCAATCATTCTCATTTGAGTAAGCGAAGCGAAATGGTGTCAAAACAAATGCTGGTGTTGGTTTTTGTTTAAATGATGAAAGTCATCCGTTGTATCTCACCCCAAGTGAGCTCGACCAAACTTGTCAAAATGTGCACTCTCTTCTCAAAATGACAGACGAAGAAGCTGGCAATCAGTTTCAATCCCGAGAAGACGAAGAAGCTGTTGATTTTTTAACGCAGCTTGTACAGAACATTCTAACGACTCGTCAGGTTCGACTAGTAAAAAGAATTCGAATAAACGCAAAGCTATTGCCAATAATAACTGTCAGACTGTCAAAAACCTAAAGGTTCGCGAACTTCAAAACAAGACCCAATTTCAACTGGCAATAAGCAGACTGACTTTGTAGAGCAGTATCTCAAGAAACAAAAAGAAATAAATCGTTGCACGCTGATGCTCGTACTAGGATCGCGTTTATTGAAAAATCGTTACAATATGTACAATCCAAAGAAAGCGATGAGCCAACGGTTTGCTCTTTTCTGTCAAAGGCATCTTCAAACATTGCGCTTGCTATAGAAAGCATCTCAAGTGAACTACAAAACAGTGGCGATGTTGACTCGTGCCGAATATGCAAAAATGAAGACAATCCACCAACAGTTATAAGCAAGACGTGGCGGACACGGGTTTTGCTGTATGAAGTGCATAGTGAAGTATTTGGAATACGTCTACAACAAAAATTCTGGGCGACTTATTTGTTTGAAATGCAAACATCAGTACGATGAAAACGCCACATATCAAGTTGGCTCACGCTATGGCATTATTGGTTGATACATAGTATGAATAAATCATATTAAACATCTAATCTG
This sequence comes from Dreissena polymorpha, assembly GCF_020536995.1. NCBI lineage: Eukaryota > Metazoa > Mollusca > Bivalvia > Myida > Dreissenidae > Dreissena > Dreissena polymorpha. The sequence goes on along the minus strand of NC_068365.1, from coordinate 62,150,980 downwards.
TGTTTTGTTTTACATGCTTGAAATGAATGTTTTATGCTTACACGACTTCAGGCTCATATTGGCCTTAAAAAAGGAAAATTAAGGTCACGGGTATAAATAGCTAGTTTTTGACACAACACATTCATTCTTCCTTGAGATTTCAAAGCGACATGGCGCTCTCCAAACAGCTTACCAATGCTGGTGTTCGTGTAGATGATGAAACTCATCCATTGCATTCAACACCCAGTGAGATGATACGAAAGCATCCAATTTTGTACTCACTTCTCACAATGACTGACGAAGAAATTAAAACAGAATATCGTTCGCGAGAAAACGATGCAGCAGCTAATTTCATGGCTCAGCCATCACAGCAATGTTCCAACGACTCAACAGGTTCAACTAGTACAACGACATCGAATAAACGAAAAGCTATTGCTAATTCTGACGGTCAACTGTCAAAAAACCAAAACGAAACGCAAAACAGGACGCTATTTCAACTGAAAAGAAGCATGAAGACTTTTTCGAAGAGTATTTAAAAAAACAAGAGATACTAAAATCGTCGCACGGCAAAGCTCAGATAAAAATCGACAGTCTCAATAAGGCGCTAAGGTACGTTAAATCTGTACCAATTGATGAGCCGAGGTTAACATCGTGCGTAACAACTGCAGCTACAAACCTTTCCAATGCAATTGATATTATTTCAAACGATCTAAAAAGCAGCAGCAAAATCGACTCCTGCAAACTATGCAAACTTGAAAGCAATCCACCTAGAGTGTTCAGCAAGAAGTGTGGTCACGGGTTTTGTTGTCTAGATTGCTTTCCAAAGTACATGGAATTTCTAAATGCTAACACTGGTGAACAAATTGTTTGTTTGAAATGCAAAATACCATATGATTGTAAAACTGGTTGTTTTGGACCAGGTTATGTCATTTTTGGCTAGCAATGGGTCAATAAAATCTATGTTAAACCTTACATTTGTGTTTTTGTGTTATATGATTATACATAGAGTTGTGAGTGAAAGAATCTGAAAATACTGAAACTGCCATTTCACACAATCAGACAAGTAGAAGGTTGTGCTTGCTAGCAGTAATAGGCTCTCGGAATGGCAATCTCTTTTTGAACCAGACCAGTTATGTAAGCCGAGTATGAAAATTCTCATCTTCTTATTCATATAGACGACTAAAACAAATCTGCACAAAAAATTGACTTGTGGTTGTGCTTGCAAGGTCACACACACACTGTAATATGCGCTCGGAATGGCAATCTCTTTTTGTATGAGACCAGTTATGTAAGCCGAGTAACAAAATTATTGTATTCTTAATCATATAGACGACTAAAACAAATCTGCACAAAAAATTGACTTGTGGTTGTGCTTGCAAGGTCACACACACACTGTAATATGCGCTCGGAATGGCAATCTCTTTTTGTATGAGACCAGTTATGTAAGCCGAGTATCAAAATTATTGTATTCTTAATCATATAGACGACTAAAACAAATCTGCACAAAAAATTGACTTGTGGTTGTGCTTGCTAGCTCAAGCAGACACTGTAAATTGCATTCAGTGATTTCTCAAATCATATCAGAGCTAGGACTTGAACCTAGATTTCCTTCTGCGAAAGAAGGCGTTCTTCATTGAACCACTCTGAGAATATGAATTGATCATCACTGCACACATAACACAAACAATAAGTTTTGTGGCCAGACATGAACGTGCTGACAAAAAACATGCTTTCAAAATTGCATTTATATACTTTTTTTCTCATCATTTGCATCAGAAATCTTATGAGAGCCATGTATAAAAATTCTCATATTCTTATCCATATGCATGAATAAACCAAATCTGAACCAAAACATGGCTTGTGGTTGTGCTTGCTAGCTCAAGCAGACACTGTTAGATGCGCTTTGTGAATGACTGAATCACTGCACAACAAACACACACAATGAGTTTTGTGGACAGACATAAATGTGCTGACAAAAAACATATTTTTCTAAATTGCATTTATATACTTTTTTTCTCATCATTTGCATCAGAAATCTTATGAGAGCTATGTATAAAAATTCTCATATTCTTATCCATATGCATGAATAAACCAAATCTGAACCAAAACATGGCTTGTGGTTGTGCTCGCTAGCTCAAGCAAACACTGTATGATGCCGCTCAGTGAATCACAGTATCACGGCACAACAAACACACACAATAAGTTTTGTGGACAGACATGAATGTGCTGACAAAAAACCATATTTTTCTAAAAAGCATTTATATACTTTTTTCTAAGCATTTGAATGAGACCAGTTATGAGAGCCATGTATCAAAATGTTCAAATATTCTCTTATGGACCTCAATAAACAAAATCTGAACCAAACATGGCTTGTGGTTGTGCTTGCTAGCTCAAGCAGACACTGTTAGATGCGCTTTGTGAATGACTGAATCACTGCACAACAAACACACACAATGAGTTTTGTGGCCAGACATAAATGTGCTGACAAAAAACCATATTTTTCTAAAAAGCATTTATATACTTTTTTTCTAAGCATTTGAATGAGACCAGTTATGAGAGCCATGTATCAAAATGTTCAAATATTCTCTTATGGACCTCAATAAAACAAATCTGAACCAAAACATGGCTTGTGGTTGTGCTTGCTAGCTCAAGCAGACACTGTTAGATGCGCTTTGTGAATGACTGAATCACTGCACAACAAACACACACAATGAGTTTTGTGGCCAGACATAAATGTGCTGACAAAAAACCATATTTTTCTAAAAAGCATTTATATACTTTTTTTCTAAGCATTTGAATGAGACCAGTTATGAGAGCCATGTATCAAAATGTTCAAATATTCTCTTATGGACCTCAATAAAACAAATCTGAACCAAAACATGGCTTGTGGTTGTGCTTGCTAGCTCAAGCAGACACTGTTAGATGCGCTTTGTGAATGACTGAATCACTGCACAACAAACACACACAATGAGTTTTGTGGCCAGACATAAATGTGCTGACAAAAAACCATATTTTTCTAAAAAGCATTTATATACTTTTTTTCTAAGCATTTGAATGAGACCAGTTATGAGAGCCATGTATCAAAATGTTCAAATATTCTCTTATGGACCTCAATAAAACAAATCTGAACCAAAACATGGCTTGTGGATGTGCTTGCTAGCTCATACCCATAATTACCTTCACACATATTTGCACTGAAACAAGAATGCAGATGCTTATGAATCTGAACCAAGAATTGGCTTGTGGTTGTGCTTGCTAGCTCACACACACTGTAAAATGTATTTGAATGAAATCTGGTAAACAGACATTCTCATGCCTGCAAAATAGCAAAAGTTTCCACTTTTTGTGTAAATACCTTTTTTGCATCATTCTCAACCATAGCCGGTTATGTGGGATTTATATCAAAATTCTAAAATATACCTTACATGGGAACTGATCAGAAAAAAGACCTGAAACAGAATAACATATGCAGTTAGTTTTTTTGTAGAGAGAAAAATGTTTGAAAAGAAAGTGAACACATGTTCTTTTGTAATTCATACAGTGTATCACAATTTCAAATTCTGATTCAAGATGAAATATTCTACACTGTCAAGTCAACATGATAAAATATTTGTGTGCAATACAGTTTCTGTACTGATACACATGCAAATTTTCCATTTTTTGTGTTAATACCTTTTTTTGAACTTTGTACACCATAACCTGTTATGAAGGGTTTGCTTCTTGATATTTAAATATCTATACTATAGGTACTCTAACCAAGACAAACTTCCTATGGGGTTTGCTGTTGATACACATATTTGTGTCAACTTGAATGAAAGATTGTTGTGGCCAAAAATTCACATGTTGGCAAAAAGCAGAATTTGCATTTTGTTGTGTATATAGATTTTTTGGAGTTTAGGACATAAAATGTGCTTGCGAATAAGACTTTAACATGGGCAATTGTGCATTCTATGTCTAAAATATGAAAAGTAAGCCTAGAATATTCTGATATATCAGTGCATGTTTTCATTAATACATATATAAAATGTCACATTGAAATGTAAATTCTGGTTAGAAATTGTTCAACCTATGACATGAGATGAAATATTCAGTCACGGTGTTAGCAGCACTCGGTAAAAAGTATATACTAAGTGTTCATTCATTGTAGAAATCAACTTTGTATGGCAGAGTTTGATGTTTACAAATAACCTACAGTCAAAAAGGTCTGATGCAGATAAAAAACAAAACAACACATATCAAGTTCCAAACTGCCTTCTTAAACACAAAACAGAAGTGGTCACAATAATCTGAATTGCAAAACGCCTTTTGTTAAGAGCATTTAACTTTGGTACAAAAATCTACACAATATGATTTATCATGTACTTCATTTTTCTTTGTTTACATTTGAGATGTGTTGACATTTCAACAATACACGGTTTTGTCTATCATGAAACAAAAAAATATATTTTGGTGGTACTTACTTGTAATCGTAATCATGTTTTGACAGAATTCGTCGTTTCTTGAACTCTCAATCCAAGAAAGAAAGCCTGAAAATGCCTCACATACATGTATCGATACTGTACATAGAACAACACCCATTTTTCGGAAGGTTCGGATGAAACTCATATCTTTGAACGTTGTATTTTTCCAAAAAGCAAAGTAAACTACAAACTTTTTGTCAAGCATGAAGTAAAACTATCTTTTCTAGAATAAATGACACCGCATATTCCGCAAAATTCGGCTTGTTGATAAAAATACTCGTCGATGAAAACATAAACACTTTGTTTACATACAATTGGGGCTTTTGTCGACTTTGTGAAATTTCATGTTTTTGGGAAGGGACATGCATTTCGAGTTTTATGCTGTTGAGTTGAATAACGGCATACTATAAAAGGGCGAATTGATCGTGTTTGAATCATTTCGATTTTTGAAACTGAACGAACAACACGCATAATGAGTGACAGAAAAGCTTGCGAGCAATGGATGTCAGGTGTGGAGAAAAGTGGAGGTTTCCAGGCATGGTTAGAGAGGCAGAATAAGCATCGTGAGAATGAGTCATCAGCTGGAAACAACAAAGCAGCTTGTAATAGATGGATTAAGAGCATGGGCGAAATGCTGCCAACTGTTTACGACACTACGTTAGTGATTGTGTGTCATACGTGCAAAAACTTTTTTTCGATGGTGAACTTTTGCCGTAGATGCGAGGCCCTCAGCTGTGTGTCATGTACGCGGATCGACGATCGCTGCGAATGGTGTGGCGAAATTCAGGGTTACGGCCAAAACAGAGGAGTGAGGCTTTTGCATCTGTGATGGACTGATCGAGTGGACTATGTGGGCTGATCTAGTGGACTATGTAAACTGTTGTACGTTGTTGTTGCGAAAGATTGAATGTTTGAAATATTGATTGTTGCAGAATAAAATCGTTTGAAACTACATATACATAGTTGTTTGTATTTGATTTTAGTAGAGTTGGGTAATATAGATATGAGAAAACATACGACACTGGGTTATATCAATAACTAACGCAATAGAGAAATCAAACATTCGTGCACACAATAGTAGTTTTTCAACTTTGCGTTTGGTAGTTGCATGAATAAGTATATGTTACTACAAGAATAAGAACAAAACGAATTGAACGGTTCATGATATTTATTTACAACACGATCATACACAACCTACTCATGTGTCTATCAATAGTCTTGTTCCTGGACCCACCATTCGCAAAAACTGGCAATTCGGTGAATGTTTATGGTGTTCCAAGAACGCATCGTCTGTAGATTTCCAATGATACAACACAATGCCACAACGAAAACATTTGCAACGATCGTGTTGTCCCAAGTAGTACAACCCGCACGAAGCAAGCTGGTATTTGTTTGGCTGTATTTGGGGCGACCAATGCTCAAAAGTTTTCAGTCTATCGATATAGTTTTCCATGTACATACTTGTTTGATACGTGCAGAAAGCGTCGGTATCATCCATTATATGATATGATATTATATTACACATGCAATTGGTTATTTCAACATCTTTATATATTTTTTGTCTCAAAAATACTCTTGGTCAAACGTTACGAGTTTTGTTCTCTTGGCTTTTGAGCTCAACAAAATCCCATTAATGGTTTGAAGTCGTTTTGTGGGATCTTGGTGTGTCCAGCACAAATCATATTTCGGATTGATCAGAATAACCTCAATATCGACATAGTACACAATTTCCGTATCTGTCGCTTTCCAACATTGATCTCGCGTCGAAAATGTAAACTTCACATCTGGATAGAGATCCATGATGTACATTTCGACAGCTTTGTTCCACTTTTCAATATTCAAACGCAACATATGTCGAAAAAATCCCAAATCTTTGAGTTCAACGGCTAGCATTGTTTATGTGTATAGAATCAATTTTCAAGTTACTACCTATATAACATTTTCTACCAAACAAACAAACACATGTTAACGTTTCAACAAGTTTATTCAATATTTTGCACATCGACAATTGACAGGCACGCAGTGACAGGTCCAGCATCGGTGCATTCGGTTTATACGTCGCTGTGTTATTTTGCCCACGCTGAGAAAGAATGGAGGACGTTTCGCCACCGCAATTTCGGCATCCCAGTCCTCAGTTTTTGGAGTGACGGTTTCTGAAACAGAACAAGCAAAAGTTAGTTACAGCATTCAACGTTTACAATCAAACCTCCAACACTAACATATGAAATTCTTAACAACATACTTTTTATCTCAGACAGCCTAATCTCCATATCCCAGTCCTCAGTTTTTGGAACCCGGAATGTAGTTGCTGGCACAGACATGTTATCGCTTTGAAGGTTAGATCAAGAATGATTTGATCTACCAGTCATGTAGCGCCTTTTATTTGCAGCGACTCTTTGACAACCACTAACCCAAAGCTGTTGTTACTTGTTTCAGTATACAGAATATTTAGGTTTTTGTTGGCCGTATTGTATTCACAAGAAACGAAGTTGTACTTTGATTGCATCAAACGCTCAATTTCCTCACGAAGTGTCGCTGAGTCATCTTGCTGCGAGACCTCAAGAATGCTTCTCATGCGAAATGAGTCAAGTTGTTTGTTCCAAAAATCAGTAGTGCATTTGGGTACGAGTGTTTGACCATAACGTTTGATTAGACACGAAGCCAGTTTGTCATGCGTATTCTTTGAAAATGTTAGTACTCCAATCATACTTCAGGCTTGTGTCAAGTAATAGCTCGTAGCTGCCATATCTTTGGTACATGTTCTTGAAAAATAAAGGTGACACTGATGAACCTCATTGCCGTAGTTATCTTCGTAATCGGTTTGTTCGCAAAGCAGAAAATCAGACCCATTGCTTTGAGAACCAGTAAACCTGAGCTTCACAAACTGTATGTATTCAGGTTTAGATATATGAATGACAACTTGTTCTAGGTCTGTTTGTGTGAAATCAACAGGCAAAACATGTTTTTCGTTGATAACAATGTAACACGATGAATCAAAATCAAAGTTTTGATTAATGTGTGTTGCTAACAACTCGGGTTGGTTTGATTTGATGAGTGCATGCAATTTGCTTTCGCCTTTCCGTTCGATGCAACGAGCCATATCTGTTTTCAAAACCTACTTTTTCAAGCTTATAACACTAACTTTGTAACATGACGGGTTGTATATAAAGCCATGCAACTTATTCAATGCGTCTCATTAACAATCTGACAACCGAAGCGACAACATGTTCGTCCAAACATTGTGCGAAAAATTCATTCGTGAGAAAAGAAATTTCAATGCGAATGGTCACCAAAAGAAGTACATGTTCAGCGTTACATGTCCTTTCACAGATGTAGAGGGACTGCGTTTTACGTCGATAACGAACAGTCCGTACGACTACTTAAACTACAAGCCAACGCTGGACCATGTGTTTCTCGATGAACCGACACTAGCTGCGTTTGAACGATATGTTGACTTGATGTTTTCTGTTGCCGATGAAAAGATTGATATGTGCTACTTCAAAATATTGAAAACATTAGTACCAGAACATTTCGCAACTCTAAACGAGCGCATAAAGAAGGGTAGATACATGCAGTCGAATCCCACGTTAAACTACAGACTGCCAATATGCATAATACCAGTGTTGGAGTTGCACGGAATCGAGGAGTTTAGCAAAGTCTATTCGGTGAAATCCACTTGCCTATCTTTGGAAAGGACTCAGATACGATTGAAGCTGAACACCTACTTTCGAGCAGTCATGACATTACTCGATTGTTCGGAAAATGATATCGTGGAAATATTGGTGAAAAAAGGAGTGCTACCGAGTAAAAACTTTCAGCTTGTCAGTACACAGAAAGAGCTCACAATAGGTCTGAAAATTGTGAGAAGCTGTGGTGAAATATACGAAGCGTTGCAAACTGGCATCGAAATGAGAGAGATGAATGCTAACGTATACTCACTACAACCAAAATATGGATATCCAAATACAAATTTGTGTCAGGCGTTAGAGGTTTTGTTTGTGATGCATCCTTTGTACCGCAAGCACATCAACAGTCTTCACATTGAAACGGAGCTGATCGATGGGGGAAAAGGTAGACTAGTCAATGCTATTCCTAATCGCAAACGCAAATTTGCTGAACATTCAAAGGATCAGTCCAGTCTCCCCAAAAAGATGCTTTGCAAAACACAAGAACAAACATGGAATGACTTGCCTTGTTCTGATAAGAAGGCGTGTTCGGAGCAAAACGAGATAATCAGTATGCCGGTCGATTTGGCAGTCGTGAAAGAAGAAATCGTGGAAACGTTCACCCCAGAACAAGAGGTACAAGAAAACCCGATGCCCGTAAGCAATATGTTGCCCGAAGAAGACCCATGTAAAGTTTACTTCATCAATCAGTGTCAAAACGAAGAACACGAAGATATGCTCTCTCAAGCGGTTAGAACATGCATTCCCAACATTCACATCCCACCGAACTTTGTCGCATTTTGTGTGTCGAAGGAATTGCTGACAAACGGCCTCGTTTTGTACATTCCTGCAGATTTTGTGTTGTAGTCTGTTGTGTGCAAATTTTTTGTTATATAGCTATTACATGTGTTTTGTTAGATGAATGAAATAAAAACCAGCTATGTTGCGCTTCATACTATTTGTCTTGTTTGTGTCTCTATGTAGCTGTAACGATAACTGCTTCAAGAAATCGCCAGAGCGCGATCTGGGTATATACAATGGTGCATTCTCGATCGTTTCCTATGATGATGCGCTAGACAAGTTACGCAAAATTGTATATATTCCTGAGAGAATGTACACAACGCAATATGATATTCTCGAGGCCATACGAAAAGTCATAAATCAAAATTTGGGCGTGAAAGACAATTATTTGACCATTGATAATCACAGGGACAGGTTTTGTTTCCAAATCAAAGGCAAACTCTTTTTGATTTTGACCCCGAATATAGGTAGGATGCTAGCTACTGATTCTCTATGGCGATTCTTGGTACCAGACAATACATCTAATCATGTTGCAGACATCGAAAAACGCAGTACCGATAATGAGCTCGTCACATCGACAGTTTCAAACGAAATTGACACACACACAAACAGCGAAATGGAAAACACAACGCTTGCTTATATCCCCAACAATGGTTCGACAACCACAAAGGTTAACAAAAAAAGCACGCAAGCATCACCGAGAGTTGCACACGAAAATACCACTAAAACATTAAGTAAAAAACATAACACATCAGTTGTCAATGCCCTTAGCGATGGTTCAACAACCTCAAAGGTTGAAGAAAATAGCGATCTTGGCACATCGATAGTTGCAAACGAAACTAGCACACAACAAAACTACAGTGAAATCCATAACATAACGAGTGGTAATATCACAAATAATGGCTCAACAACCACAAAGGCTAACGAAAATAGCGAAACAGGATCTGTCCTTGTTATAATCGAAGTTGTGTTTTGCATTCTAGCCGTGTTTGCAATCGTTCTTGGACTAATAGGATTTGTGTATAACGTTATAAAAAAAACACAGGAACTAAAATAAATATAAAACACACTTATACAAACGGATCTTGTCATTCTTGATGTTCTAAGCCAACCATGCGGTCGTTTATCATTTTGTGTTTTTTCATTGTTGTCCGCGCAGACACAACAGTTCAAAGTGTTTCTTCAACAACCACATCGAGAGTTGCAAACAAAACTAGCACACAACAGAACTACAGTGAAATCGATAACATAACGAGTGGTAATATCACCACCAATGGCTCAACAACCACAAAGGCTAACGAACATGGCGAAAAAGGATCTGTCGACGTTGTGTTTTGCATTCTAGTCGTGTTTGCAATCGTTTTTGGAATAATAGGATTTATGTCGTACGTAATAAAAAGATCATAAGAACTAAAATAAATATAAAACACACTTAAACAAACGGATCTTGTCATTCTTGATGTTCTGAGCCAAGCATGCGGGCGTTTATCATTTTGTGTTTTTTCATTGTTGTCCGCGCAGACACAACAGTTCAAAGCGTTTCTTCTTACGGTTTACAAAACTGTTATTGCAATGTGTGTGATCCGACTAAAAGTATTGGTAAAATATATGATGGATCTTGCTACTTTATCAGTATTGAGCAACAGTTCAAAGTTGGAAACCAGTTTTCAACGAACGTCAATGTACGTAAAACTGTAAACAGTACCGACTATAATGCATACGATGTGGTCATTTTTGGACATAAAAACATTCATCTAAAAACGGTTTTCACTCAAGTAAGCAACGAATTTATTTTAAACAACATCCAAGGTTCTATCAAGATAGCGCTGTTCAACAACAAAGATAGGCCTGCTCAATGCGTTCATTTGTTCAAACGAAAATATTTGGGCATTTCATGCGAAACGGCTAACGTAGCGCTGTTAAAAGCGGATCGAGGAGAGTTTGTGACTGTGTCACCTTTCAATCCGCGTGCGTACAAGACATGTTCATTTGACGAAAACGCAGCAGCGTCGATCACATCACCTAAAACTTGTTTCGTGGTGAATGAAGATGGCCAGTGCTTACCAGCAGTGCTGCAAACAGAAGAAGAGTTTCAAAACGCTTTTGACTATCTGATTAACAGAACGCACGACCCGAAGGTGAATGCAATATCTCAAAATTTGATGTTCAAAATTGACAGTCTGAACGAAACGCTCGAATTAAACGATTACGCGATAGTCTATTCGCGAGTGTCATATGATGAGAACAATACGTGCTTGTATATCGACGTGAATGAAAAATCTATTTCGTATGAAGATTGTACAACAAAACGAACTCTGTGTCAGATTAGAATTCCTGGCATGGGACTTGATTCACCGAGTGACGATGATTCTAAAATAAACAGCTTTTGGGTCTTATTTATTGCACTTACATTTGTGGTTGTTTCTTTGGTTATAGTAATAGTTATTGCGTATGTGTTGCAAGGATTTCAATCTAGACGTTTACAAACTACTACAACAGTTCAAATAACAAGCGCCTAACTCGAGTATAAAACCATTCACGCAAAGTCAGTAGTTGTCATAACGTAAAAAAATGTTCAGCTGTGAGTTTGTGGCTGCGATGGTAGCAAATTACTTGGAATGCAAGCAGTTTGAGGACTCAAATGACACTCTTTGTGACATTGTTGAATGTGTGGTTTTGCTTGTAAATAGAACGGTAACGATGCATGTTCTAACAAAAGATGAACTGACCATAGCTTGTTTTGATGAAGACTATTTCGCCGAATTGCTTGAACAAAAGCTGAACAATGGTTTGAGCTGGGATGTGTTTGTGACAGCATTTGTTTTGTTTGCGGCCGTCGTACGTGAAATATCGAATTACAACGCTGAAGGCTTCTACCACCTGAATAAACTACAGAACGTGTTCCGTAAATATAGACTTACTGACTGGGTTGCAAATCAACCTGGTAAATGGACATCGTTTGTACAGTATTGTAAGCGAGTTTGTTGAATAAAAAGTAGAAAACAGACACATTTGTGTTAAGTTGTTTTATTCAGTATTACATTCACATTCAACTTCACTTTCTATAGATAGCGATATGTTTGAAATCAAATTTTCGAATAATTCATACTCATCGATAATGTCTTTGAGACCAATCATATCGATGATTTCTTTGCACATATCAGCACCATTGGTTTTAAGCAAACCGTGTTTCTTCTCAACCACACCATCGCGGTCAAAAATGTTGAAAAATAGTTTTGTATCGTCTGGTCTGTCCATAACAAGCATCAAGTCGTCCTCGTCGTCATCTTCACCCAATCTTACATACACAGTCAAATGAACTGTAAGTCCAAAGCATGTGATTTTGACCTGATAATCGAATTCGGGTGTAGGTTCATAGTCCGGAGAAAACAATGCATATGGTTCAAATGTTTCAGATTTTGACATGCGAAACAATTTCACCCTAGGCTCCTCTGTGGATATTATGCTCATATGCTTTGATATGATGTCCCACAACTTATTCGCAGCAGATTGAGATTTGATTTTCCATTTTCTTTTCTGTATACGTTTCTGCTCTGGTGTTTTCGAACGAGCATTGAAGCATATGCATTGAACGTTCTCCATGTTCTAAAATGTGACCAATGTGGCAACGTTAAAAGCCAAAGTGAAATGGTTTGTGATATAGATCGTTACAAAATTTGCATATAAAAGCTCTGCACAAAAAGTAAGCTTCATTTCATTTGTTGATGTTTGCGACTATATTTCTTGGCATTTTGCTTATTCGATTCATCATCGAAGAACGAAACCCCGATTTTTGGGATCGCAAAACGACTAAACTTGACAACAACAAGAAGCCATGATCGGTGTTACAATGCTTGCGATGATCTGTATTCAAGACTTACGATGGTGGTTTTCTGTTAGAAAAATACGAAAAGAATGCATACAGGTTATGAAAGAACTTCGTGAACGCTTTCAAGCAAATAGTTGCTGTGATTGCAAAGACTGCAAAAAACGTATGGCTCAACTTCACCTGGAAAAAGAACAAGCAGTGAAAGACTCGCGTACTTGTATAATTTGCTGCAATGAAGAGAAAACCTTTGCCGTAACACCATGCATGCACCTTTTCTGCGTACACTGTTGCTGGCACATGCATATATATGGGAACAAATGCGCTGTTTGTAGATCTGAAATGTTTGATTGGAAGCGGATTCATTGGACTGATTAGTGTTATGACTTTGAGTGCATGCTTGTGTGTGTATTTGTTTGAATAGTATCGTCAAATAAAATGTTGAAATGAATTTTATGTTTTGGTTGTCAGTTTGGTAGATAAGATGCAAGTATATTAACGTTATGGTTTTTCTCTTGATGCGTGAAGAAAACAAACACGAAAACAAACACGCAAGTTTACTGTTTTTGCTCTTTATTTTCGACATACAACAAACAACATACGACATTTAGTTCATAACATTTTCTTCTCTGCGCTTTCGGCTCAGACTACGACTGAACACTTTTGTAAAGCTTCTCTTCCTAGGCCTTGAACGTTTTTCATCGTTTTCACTAAGTTCGTTGACAGACTTCGGTTGAAGGTTTTCCTTAGACTCGTTTTCTCTTCTGAGCAATTCGTTATCATACGCGGTTTTGTTGTGAAATGTAAGAAGTTGTGGAATGCGTTTAAGAAACATCACCACTTCTGTCATGCCTAGGTGCTCAGCGAGTTCGATCATGTTTACCAGACTAGAGATTGACTGCCAATCCGAGTAATCTAGCGTGAGACCGTTACATTGGTACTCAGACAGGTTCATGAGAATTTCAAACACGTTCATCAATTCTTGAACACTGTACTTCGGCTGAATCTTGACATGATTTGTCTTAACGTTAGTGAACATTTTCACAATTGCTGCTGGGTATGATCTTTGTTCTTTGCCCACATAAAATACAACCCTGTCTTTGCTTTGTTTAAGCGACTGAATGAGCTTTGAAGAGATTTCAATACCAATATCGTACTTCAGTTTAGTGAACAAGCGATTAGTGGCTTCGGTGTCAGTGACCCGTTTAATATCTTTAACGTTTATGGTTGACATGGTTGACATGGTTGTGTGTGGGTTGAGTGTTTTTTTTATAGAAAAACTAACCTTAAATAGATTTTTATCGCAGTTTTCCAAACCGTAATTTGTGATTGTATAGACAGTTGAACATCCACAAAAAGTCATGTTTTTTCTTGAGCTGGGAATCACATCCTATAGTGTTAATCATAACAAGAAAAACATAAACTCCTAAAAGCGAATAAGGACAGAGTGAAGTGTTTCTCGAAGTTTTGTATGTATCGTAAATAAACTTTATGTATGTGGAATTGTTAACCGTACTTTCGTCAAACAGAGAGAAAAAATTGTAAGCTTTAAGTCGGTTGTATCCACAAATAGGATCGCCAAATACTGAATCAAAATGGCTTGTAATTTCGCTAGTTGTCAATTTTTTGAACAACGACATGCGTTCATCGTCTTTGAACTCATTGAGAACCATTGTGACACACGTTTGAATTCCACACCCGAGTTTTGAGTTCATTTCTACTAGCTTGCTTTCGAATATTCGTATTGGTTCTTCATATTCTGTTATGTATTGAAAAATGCATAGCGAGCATTCGTGGTGATGTCTAGAGTACATGGGTGAAAGCAAGTAGGTGTTTTGTGCTAACTGTTCGTCTTCGTCAACAATCAAAACCTCGTCAATATCCATTGATAAGGCAACAAATGTTTACAGTTCATTGATACAATTTATTTACAACATATACAAAAAATGTAACACACACAAGTCAACATAATCATACAATATTGCAACAACGTAGTCATTCGTCATCATCGCTCAATTCTAGATCACTGAGTATAGTCTTTTCCTTTTTCGGTTTCTTTGCAGCTTTCGTTTCACCAGATTTGCGCATTCTTTTAACAGCCAGACCGTTCATAATTTCCTTTTCATCATCGTTTAGCGTATCTGAGATTTCTGTATCGGAGATGTCGATATCGGCATATTTGCGTTTTTCCTCAACATTGGAAGATTTTATTCGCTCTATTAGCGCAAACATGTTTTCGTCTTCCCCAGAACCGAGTATTTTGTTAATCACATCAATTGGAATTCGATCGAAAACGTTAGAGCTCACAGTCTTCACAACATCGTCCTGCAGGTTTTTTGTTTTCTTGATGCCCTTTATCAGATTGTGCGTTCTTACTTTGAGGCTTTTGTACTGCGCTAGTTTGGCATCAATCTGTTTTAGTTTCTCTGAAAGTTCTTTTATCTTCAAATAATCGTTAGGCGACAAGAAGACACCTGACTCGACTTCAGAAACCAAATTCCTTTTCACGCCGTGATTGAGTACAGTGTTCGCAAACTGCTGTATTCGTTCTCGGTTGTTCGTTTGTATAGCATAGCTCGAGGTCAACATTGCTTGTGCCATCGTAGAAAGTGATTGCGAGTGTGCTTATTTTGTTAACTGCAGCTATATATATACGCTTGAAAAATAATGCACGCCTTACTTGTTCATCATTGGCTGGAATAAACGAATGTAGTACGCCTCTTTTGCTTTACGCACATGCTTGTCTCGCTCTGTCTCCAAAACGAATACAGTGTAACGTTCTTTTACATCGCACAAGTGTTTCCCACATTCTATCAAATGATCAGTAGCTCGACAATAGTGCTGTTCTGTTCGAATATGAGAGTTGTGTGTGTGAATGCGTTTTCTCAAATTAACGGTCTCGCCAATATACTCACCGCCGCAAGTGTTGCACTTCAGAACATATATAACATCTTTTGATTTACAAGTCAAGTTCTCTCCATCTTCAACAATGTATACAAAACCACAATTGAACTGAAAACTATTTCCACTCTTTATTTGAGAACATAAAGTGCAACGCATACCGTTACATGGTTTAACTTTGTAATCCATACAAATTTCGATATTTCGAGATTGTGAATAAAAATGTGTTTATACGCTTTTTGTTACTGAGACGTGAAGATCAGCTGGTACCGTGAAATTGATTCCGTGTTCCTGCATAGCACAAGTAATGTCAAAACACGAACAGTTTTGCGAATTTAGGTGACTGATATGTAGAGTTTTACTAACTTTTGTGAAACAAAACTCGATTGTCAAGTCGAATATGAACACGTTTTCGTCTCCAATATCGTCTAGTATGGTTTCAAAAATGCTTTCGAGCAGTTCTTGTTCATTGATCAAAACGCTGATGCATTTAAAAACGTGGATGGAAAATTCTTGAGTGTTACCAATGCTCTCGCGTTCAATGGTATACATGTTGTCATACGAAGTCATTGTGAGTTATGACAATAGCGGATACAAACGCTTTGATATATGTTAACTCTTTACAACAGTATCGTTATGCCGAGCTATGCTGTGTAGTACAATTATGAAGCAAATAGCAGCTATCACAAGCACAATGAATCCACCAACACAAACAGCGACAGTTTCCCAAAACGTTAATTTTCTTAGTCCCGGTTCGTCATTCAATGTACTTTTACCCAACAAAACCTCGCAAATCGTGGGACTGTGTTTGCATTTTTCGATTGAAATGGTCTTTGATCGCATATCGACATACGTGCATTCTTGTCCACTGTTCGTCCTTTTGTTGTACACAATGAAGTGTTCGCTTGTGACAGAACTGTCATCTATATTTTTTATTTGAAACTTTGCCTCACTCATATTGTGTGCAGTGTTCTGAGTAATGCTAACCAAATATGAAACTAACTTATCATCCAAATCGTAAACACTCGCAATATTTGAGTGCGAACAATTTTCATCAATCCGAAAACATTTGCCATCATTCGCTTTCACAGCACCAATATCGCAGTATGTGAAATTAGCCAATTGTATGTGTGGTACGCGAATGAAATGACCATTTCTCGCTATAAGCACAGCATTCGTGCTCTCGGTACAATTCTCAATTTGATACGTATTTCTATATAACGACATACAAATCTTATCAACAGCTGTGCCATCTTTGGTGCTGAAGACAGTAAGTCGATATGATGAAGCCTTTTTCGCGAGAATAACTTCGTTACTCACTTGTTTCACTATTTGACTTAGCATCGCACGTAAAGCATGATTACGTTCGTTGATAATCAAGAGTGTGTATTCACGAAACGGAGAAAAATGCGTATTAGAGGAAATCTTGAATGATGAATCCAAGTTGATGAAATAGCAACGATTGTTATGTACTTTACCGATTGTAGTAGAACGATTACATGTTATGCAGTAACAATTTTGCAATCCATACGTAGATACTTCTGCAACGGTCTGCTTGTTGTGCTTAATTCCCATTTTATGCTTGTTGATAGCATCTTGCATATTTTGAAATTGTTGGTTAACAATGTTATCGTTTTTAACTGGCAGACTAACGGTGAGTTTTGGCTTGGTAAGAGCATTTTGAATTTTGTGAGAAGTTTGGTTAACAACAGTATTTTTTTTAACTGTTGGACTTATCTTGTTTTTTGGCTTGTTGGTAGAAGTTTGAATATCGTAAAATTTTTGGCTAACGAAAGTATTGGCATTTTGAATATCGTGAACTTTTTGGCTTACGATAGGTTCAACGATAGGTTTGTTTGTTACTGACAGAACTTTAGTGTTTTTGAAAAAAAAGTCAGAAAAATCGATAATTGGAACATTTTCAGCGCTTTGCTTTTCATCCAAATTATCGTCAGAGTAATCCTCATCAAAGTTATCCTCGTCAGAGTAATCCTCGTCAGATTGATCATAGTCAAAGTCGAACTTATCATCGATTTTTAAGCGGATCTCACTCATTTCTTGCTCTATTTGTGTAATTGTGTCTCGCAATTCTTTGGACTTAGAAGGGATTATTTCCAAACCTAGATCATATTCTTTGATATACTTGGCGACTGACAAATCATTCATTTTTCTCTTCAATAACGCATTTTTGATTCGTGTTAACGCATGATCCTGTTTCTCGGGACTAGCACCTTCTAAATTCACATCGCACCATGTTCCGAACGTTGTACACAGTTCAATATTAAATCTGATGAAGGCATGACCGTGCATCCCATTTGCACAAATTTCACTTCCATCATAGGTCAATGAAAAATTGTACGGAAACAAAGGTATCCAAGCGTGTGTGTAAATCTCAGTAAACACAGATTCTACAAACTCACTGATAGAGTACGTTTTCGGCTCAATTTGCAATCTAACTAAAAGACTTGGTAAGTCGTAAGTGATAAACATTGATCCCGCTACAAAACCATCAACTACACTGTATACCGGTTTTGAAAACGCTTTTTTCTTGTTCGGACATCTAGATAGACCTATGGATTTGCATTGTTGCTCATGACCTTCTAAACTAAACTCTGGGTTTTGCATCCATTTGTTGAAAAATTGTAAATTTTCTTTGACATCGTCGTATAATGACAAATACTCATAGGTTACGTTTATCAACACATAAAATAAACCATTCGTAACGTCAATCGGTGTATTCTGTACATGCTTGAAACAAGACGGTTCATAAAAATTTGGTTTAGGACGTCCTAACGCATTTGTATGTAAAACTAAGGGAAAAAACAGGGCAACTATATGCACAAACATATACATGACGAGTTTTTGATGCATTGTCATTTTGGAAAGTTCCTATATAAGTATTTTCTACAAACAAATTGAAGTTATTTGTCTTCCAGTCATTCACATGGATTACACCACAAATAGCATTCCTATGTGTCTGTGGACAGATTTCCAGCATGTGGAAATAAATACAAGAGAACATTTTGCACATCAATTCGAAACGTACGCAAGACTCAAAGCTTCTCTACAACCAACGAAGTTGATAATGTGTCTATTTGATGAAATTGTTGAATTCGTTTGCAGCAAAACAAACATAAGCAAAATCAAGATTCAACATGCGCTGATGGACTCTTGTACTTCAAGAAAAACCTTTTCAATTTGGTCGTTTCTGATCAAAGATGTGACAAAAGAAACCTTGAACGTTCTTGCTACGAAAGCAAATCTGTGTAGATTCGATTTATTGTATAGTTTCATTCACGTCGAAAACTGGATATGTGGTGCAATTGATTTTCATGGTGTTGAAAAGTCAAAAGATATTGCCAAAAATATTCTTGAAACAGAGCACGTTTTTGAAATGTTAAGCGCACATGCGATGACAAGATATACCAATAAAATTACCACGAATATTGTATCACATCGTGATTGCTCAATAAAACGTATTGTATCATAGCTTGTGTTTTCGTGATTAGTTCAGAAAATACTCAAATAACAAACAACACGCAAAATTGTTTCAAGGTTTTTTATTAACACAACAGAACAAACATGCTATAAATTTGGGTCGTTGATAAGCATGTGTTGATTTTCATATCCATCCTTGTGCTACGTACTGATGGTATATATCTTTTGGTTCGTTGATTAGCAATCGATCGTATGCCTCATCGAATGCCTCATAATCAGAAAAATAAATATGGTGGGCCTCTTCTTCCACCTTTTTATCAATCAAAAGCTCATATGACGACTGAACATAAGGTACACGTTCAATTTGATTTTGTTCTTCATCATCGACGCCACCGATTTCGTCCGCAAAACAATTGTCGAATTCTTCTTTATATTTTTCCTCCAAAAAACGTTCGTAAGATTGCAAAAACTGATCTTCTATCATATCATCGATATCACGGCTTCTGCAAATCCAACACATTTTTCTATCATGTATCTCTGCATCTTGATCATTGGAACCCTTTTGAAATATGTGATTATCATCGTCGATTTCGCCCCGGTAATATTTTTGCTTTTGATAAAACTGTTCGTAAGATTCGAAAACCTGTTCTTCCAGTATATCGCCAGCATCATTAGTTCTGCAAACCCAACACATTTTTCTATCATGTTTCTTTACATCTTGATCATTGGAACCTTTTTGAGGTATGTAATTATCATCGTCGTTTTTTTCCTGGCAATATGTTTGTTTTTGATCTCGATTTGCATTGCGTATTTTTGTTCTTCGTTTTGAAAGTTGCCTTTGCAAACGCCTTTGTTCAGCCTTTTTACGTTGCTTTTCAGTTTGTTTTTTATAGGAATTGGGGCGGGTACGAGTACAAGTCTTTTCAATTTTTGCCGTAAGCAGGTCATCGAAATCACTGTAATCATCATATTCGTCATCATTTTGGTTATCTTTGGTTTGAAGGATATCAACCGATTTCGTTGAACATCGTTGGTTATTGCTTTCTGTTTTCGCAATTCCATTGTTCGCTTTTTGATATAGCTTGGAAAACTCATTTTGTAAGTACCGACCGAATGATTCATTGTCAAAAGGACAAGCAGGGCTAAACCGTCGCTGACTAAGTTTCAGTTTCACTTCTTCTTCTGTGTTCATGACCCAATCGAACACAAAAGGGCAAACGGGGCACAGCTGTCGATGCCTAAGTCTGACATCTTCTTTATCCATCTTCCAAATGGAAATGTGCACATGGCAAAACACGCATCGAACGCACTCAATATTTTCGGAGATTACACAAGTGTCGTAGATGAACCCTTGGCTAGCCAGGTCTTCCTTTGACACGCCGAAATGGGAAGGCATGTTTTTAAACGATTGAAGTCTCTGATACAACGACATGTTTGCGAACGAACGTTCTTAGACTCAGTAAAGCATTCATCTGCTATTTATACAAAAAATTGTAATGTAAATTTTATGTCCATCCATGTAGCGATCAAATGCCTTATTGTCAGAAAAATAAAACGCCCGGCAAAATTAGCGGGGGGGTCTTTTTTAAAACCCCACCCCCCTTATTAAACCGTCAGAACATTTTCAGGGCATATCATATAGCGCCGCATCCCGCACCAAAAATGCACACAAGAAAAAAGTGGCTGTGGTATAACAGTGACTAAACAAACTTGTGCATGTTGCTATTGCATTTTGTCCAAAAATGCATCAACATATACTATGATATATTATATTGTAAAAAATCGAAACGTGAACAATTAAAAATACAAACCTACGAAAAACAACGCCACCAAGTATGTCGAGGTCACCTTTTAGAAGGTTCCAGTACTTCTTTACCAGCTGTATTTGATTGCATGTTAACACATCATGAAGCTGCTTGTCCCGAATGGAAAACGACGGTTCGCCAAGTGTAAATTTGTTGCCCATTATTACACAAACAATTTTATTACGAAAACAACACAATAAATCCTGCAAGTTAATCAAATAGCCGTTGTAAATTCAAATATATCTTACATTTTAATTGATACATACATGAATGTGTAAGTGTTCAGGTCCAATATACTTTATAATCTGCAAGACGTCGGAATACTGGTATTTAACGTTTAAGTCCAGTTCAAACTGCATATTATAAATATGTAAAAAGCAAACATATGCTAAAGCTATTTTTATCATTTCAATCGTTTATCTTTTTAAAAACGTTCTTAGAAACTGTCATGGCTTTTTATAATGTCAGATAATGCGTTCTGTTTGTAAGAAACTCCATGCTTTTCTAAAAACGTTTCCAAATTAAATGTTAGAAAAGTTAGAAGCTAGCCACAACATATCTATGCAAGCGCATCGATTGTGAAACGCACAAAATCCCTTTGAGTGTGATTGGGCTTTCTCGTTACAAATGTGGCAAGAGTGCGTCGAGTTGTATTAAATACAGTTTTAAAGCTTTGACGTTGTTGTTGTTGAATCTTCTATCAGTGATCTCATTGGTTTCTGTTAACTGCATCCAGGTATCCACCCTTGTACTTGCAAATCGTTTTGTGAAGTTTAAACAAGCTATCTTATATTTCCGAAAAAACAAAATTTGATTTTTTTTTCTTTTATTTAATACGTGCTTTTCTTCACGGAAACCAACTTATTATCGCCGACTTTAGCAACCTACGTTGATGTTTGGCTGTAACTTAGAAAACTATAAACTTTTCATTGTGTGTACCTGTACATGTATGTACGTATTTCTTTGCATGTTTTAATGTCATAAAAATTGGTTCACACACTTGAACTTTTTCTTTTCTAAGTTTTGAATTCCCAACGCAGACACAAGGCAATAATATCACAAATATTTGTGCGCCACACCTAAAGTGTGTTCATTATTTCCACAAAGGTCATGTTTTAACATCAGATATGTAGAAAATAAAACTGCCGCTTCACTCAAGTTATGTGGGTTTTTTTTAAATAAGAGTCAAGCGGATGTTTGGACATATCTTTTCTAAAAATAGTCACCGACTGTTCTGCATTCGTAAAATAATTGTTATTCAGTGCGTTTTCCTTAAACTTTGAAATTTAGTTTCTAAAAGGATTTTATTTACATGTGTTACATTGTTTCTAAACGCAATGTGCTAAAGAACAACAGTCATAAAGGATCGTATAAGTGAATTACAAACTGAACACGATTTATGGATTTGGACAGTAGATTCATATTGAAATAAAACAACAGTTATATCGCATGACCAAATGATAATATTGAATCAGAGTTATTAGTGATTCTGATTTAACAACTATTGAATCCGTTTGCATGGTTGAGTATACTATGGAGAAAACAAAGCATACGCACATAGAGCAAATGTATATTATATAAAAAAGGAGATCATACATTGAACTGTACTCCACGATTTCCCTCGTCTTAAAAAATATCCATATATTTAAAACGTAAGGCCGTTCAAACGCATCCAAATCGAAACGAATTGTTTTAATATCTTCAATGTAAATACAAAACATGAAAGGCAATAGAACTGGTTTTGAAGTATAAAACATGTTCCTTAAATATAGACAATACTTAATACCTTATTTACAAAGCAACCAGATAACATCACTATAAAAACACATCATAGAGAAAACACCATTTGTCTATGAAAATTCCCTATAGATATATATATGTATATATATATATATGTGCGTGTGTGTGCGGATGTGCGTGTGTGTGTGAGCGTACGTGCGTGTATGTGTGTGTGTGTGTTAAGTACTACATTTGCAGTAAATGAAGTGCATATATTGTACTAAGTTGGTCGAATTATATTTACAAAGAACATAATTTGTTTTATTTGCTCGACTTGTACATTTTATTGATCACTTTAGCATTCTAATCCATTTGTGTTGCATTTCTAAATATTGTATTAATGTTTTGAAAAATACCCCACCACTAGCAAAGAAAAAATAATTTCTTACACTACATCGGTTTATTTGAAAACGATAATGATACACAATTCTATTTTGCACCGTTGAATACTGCCGATTGAGTGGAGAACTTGTCTGCAACTTCACATGCACAATCAATACAACTTGGGTGTGCCCCGTTATGCGCGTATCATGTTTCTTGTTTTGCTATGAGAATTTCTTTGCCAGCGGTCGGTGAACCAGTCTTTCTAAATCGTTTATCATTGGGACTATTCTCTATGAACAAAAATATGCATGCCAATAAGACAGGCGCTGGATTTGAAGATATGTAATTCGATACCTCGACATAACTATCGTTCTTGAAATGCTGTTTACAATGGAATTAATTTAATTGAAATACAAACAACGGTCAACTGTAGTATATTTGCACCATTAACAAAAAACAACTACCGCAGCAGTATATGTTATATAAAACGAAAATTACAATTATTATAATCACCTGGACACCGGTGTATGTATCCAATGTATTACTACATACATTAACAGATGTGTCTTTGGATTATTTTTCATTTGTAAACGCATTTACATAATTACATGTATAAGTGAAAAACCCAAACGCGACACCAACTATGGTAAATAGTAAAATAAAAATGTGTTAACACATAGTTGGATTTAAACTTTAAACTTATTTGATTGAGCTGATTTGAATCGAAGCATACGGCTTATTAAAAAACTATCGGCTCCGTTTACTGATTTAAACCAATACCTCTAAAATAACACACCCACAGAGGTGAACGAACCCGTAACCTCCCGGTCATTAGGAGGATATTAACGACTACGCAAATTGATTGTATGTGCAGAAAAGCGATTTAATATCTAGACATGCAAATATTAATTTGCGCATAGTATAAAATGTAAAGAGAACATTTTGCTAAGCTAAGCACATTTTCTAAAAATCTTATATGTTTGGTGTGTTTTTAGATCAAAACCAAGAACGAGGAAATAAATACTGTTCAGTACTCATTATCATATTTAAACTGACATCGGCTGCAAAATGCAGGAAGTGATAGTCAGAATACTCTCCTCCAAATCGAATATCACATCTTTTCCGTGCAATGTTTGAGTCTCGGTCTGGGAAAACCGGATTTAATGCGTACTCGTCAAGTGCCGTCCAAGATAAGCTCATGTAGTCCACAAAGGCTTATGTTATACGACACTTTCCGCTGTTATGGAATATAAGTGGAAATACGTTATTAATTTCCATACTTGATGTTCAAGTACTTAGCATGACTGAAATACACACTGAGTGATGGGCCTTCTTCAGAAACAAATGAAATGTATGCTTTTTTAATACTATTTCAATATATTTTGCTTGTTTGGATCTCATTTCGCACATCATAATATTCATGCGTAGATATAAGTTGTATCACTATTGCGGCATTATTTCAATTTTCATTACGGAAACAAATGAGTTGTTTATATAATATGTAGCTGTGTGGATACGCTTACACAGGTTTCGTTAGTTCGACTAAGTACGTGATGTAACAGTACAATCCCATCCATGTACATCCTTATAAGTGAACGAGTCTCACGGCGACCTTAGTTTCGTAATTTAAAAGATAAGGTGTCAATAGAAAAGGACAGTTTCAACTCATACAATACACTGACGTGTGTTATCAAATAACGCAGCAAAGCTAAATACTTATGTCCGGGCACTTGTAACTATCTAGATATAAACGCGATGCCGATTTTTTCGGATGATTCACAAGGATGACTTAAGCGATACTACTATATGTGTTACCCAGAATGTCCGAAAGATGCAATCGATGGACGATTGTTAACTGTTCCGGTTGGCCTGTTCCCGGAACATGGCCGTGTAGCGTTAATACAGTTTACAAATGTATTGTAATGTGCCCCGCATAATGACGTATATGTGTTTCTGTCCCAATAACACATAACAAAGTTGACACAATAATAGTAAGAAATATGTTTCTAGAAAGTGTTTAAAGATAGCGTAAAAGCATTTATATATATAATAGTCAAACACATAGGAATGCCATTGTTTCTATAGATTGTGTAACCTGCTTGAGCGATTTTCCTTTAAAATACTGATAGTACAATCAAGAGTATGCCGTTAATTTAATAAATGTTAATTTTAAACTTAACAAATGCATAATTATTAAGAGCACAAATATGTTAGCAGTGTGTTAAGTGTTTGATACCTACGTTATGTGTTTAAAGGAAAGTCAAGTGCGCTTCGTTACAAATCTAAGTGGAGCCCTCTTAAAAAGATTGGTTTCCTATGAACATCAATTGACTAAAGTAACACCTGGACCAATCTGCTGCTTTGAATCCCTTGTTGCAATGTATTTCACATATGCCTTTCGACGTCGAATATTCAACAAACATGTACAACTGAGATTGTTTGCACTTTAATGTTTAAGGCATATTATATATGTTATATGTCCGTAATTCGTAATGACGTGTATCACAATCTATAGGCAGAAGCCTTTCTGCGCTGATGACAATCGTAATTTTAAAATATATTTATAATCAATTTCATTAAATGGGTAACTGTTTTCATGTGTTTAATATACCTGTGGGTATATCATTGTGTATCATAAATGCAAAATGTATGCTAAAAAAGAATGTCTATGTATTTATTGAGTAAGGTTGTTTAATGACAATGTTGCGAGCAGGAACTGTGATGTTTTTTTGCATCTACATCATGTCATATGTTTAATTCATCAATAATGTGTATAAATTATATTTTATGTAATCATTGCATGAAAGAATCGAGAAAGACTTGCCATTCGTATATTTATTGCAATTTACCTATCCGATTCTAATTTTATTTACCGGCAACAGTTTGTTGAATAAGGCATTGATTATTATAGAAATAGTTGATATGTTATTGTTATTAATTCCTGACAAAGCCTATAAAATAGTTTTGAGTTCTAATACGTAAACATTATGATGCTTAACCGATTTGTATTTTGAATAATATGAATAACCAATATATTACTCGAAAGACGTTTGTGTGCTCATATCATCAGCGAAATAAACATGTAACGTATTAAAAAATGCGCAGTAAATAGTATTCTTGAATATACCCAAATAAGTTTACTGTTTCTTCGTTTAATATATCAGTTTTAGAATAATAACGATTTGAATGTGCATTCGTAGACATTCTACTTTAAGTATTACTTATCGAGATATAGAGTTCAAACGTGTGTAGCTTCTCTATTTTACTTAATTTAATTTATGTTTTCGAATTTATTTTCTGTATCATTTTGCTAATTTAATATGATCAATTGTTTCGAAATAATTAACATTTAATTAAAATGAATTTACATTTCCTTTCTGTTGTGTGTGCAGAAAACAAACCGCGTGCATTTAAAGAATGCATCCATTGTAAGAGGTCAATTGCTACGTGTGGAATACATTTACAAATGATGTCACTTTACAATATCTGCCCTATATGATTTAGATCTCACAATACTTCATCGTTTAATTCTTTATTTGTGATGCTGCTGGGAGCAGCTGAGGATTCTTATAGTTTTAACTTTTTATGTAACATTATTATAGATGTTTAATTTATAATGTTGATGCTAGAAACGATCGGATTAATTTCAGACCCAGTTTTTATGTTAATAACTTTATCACCTATCCTCTAATCGTTTAATAGATGACAGATGCTTTCGACACTAGTTCACCAACATTACATGTGCATATTTGATTCACGCCTGACGCTTTGAAGTTTGGTTGGAATCTCTAATGCTTTGCATTAACCTTGACTGCTTGATTTCCCGATTTGTATTTAATTTCAAAATGCAAAGATTCTTTAAAATGGCATTTTACTAATGGCATTTCCCAACCATCATTTTAAGAAGATGTTTTAAAGCGTGTTCGGAAATTTAAATATATTTAATCAAATGTTTATATTAAACTTTTTAATGTAATGAACTCATTTTTATCAAAAGGATATGAAGCTGGCGAACTTCAAAACACGTGCTTGTTGGTTTTCGATTCGCTATATCTTTCTTCTCTAAAACGTTGGTACTATTAATATGGAATGTTCATTTTATATGTTTGAGTGTTAAACATTCAATAAAAGCAGCTGGTTTTATTGGTTATTCGATTTAACAGTACTGCCCCTTTAATATATTTTATTTTACAGTACTGCCATTTTAATTATATGGGATTTTGTTCCTGGTGACGTCATCGTGTCATCGTTTCTAAATTACGTCATCCGATCCACTTTTAATTTTTTGGCTACATGCATATGTCATCGGATTTATATTGTTAAATTTTATTAATATGTTCTCTCTGACGTGCGTTTCTTGTTTGATTTATTTTTTAGCAGTCACATAAACAACAAAGCTATGTAATATGGATCTTTTACACAATATTGCTGCTTCTTCCTGTATTTGCACGATCAGCATCTGAAATATTATTTATAAGATGCTATATTCTTAAATCTTAAAGGGGTGTAGTTGACGTTTTTCTCGTAATTTCATTTCATCGTTCCTCAAAGTTGCAACTATGTTGTTCGGGTCTCCTTCATACTATTCAGTAATTTATTGGTTATTAAATGGAATGCGTTTTAATTCCCTTTTATTATTGTTTATTTTGAGCTTCTATGTGTGTATGGTGTTTCCTATTGTGCTGTTTTGTACTGTTTTTTCATTTGGCCACTTGTCTTAAATAACGGACGAACACATTGTGTATAATAAGAATGCAATACTGCTCCAGCAGCTGGAATTTCACTCATTTATATTGAGTTACAAGGACGTAAAGACCATTATTGGTGATAAACAGTCGCCTCACCGGAACGGTCATTTAAATGTCTACACTTTTACCATTTTCATGCTCATGAATTTGTTGCTATATATTTGCATGATACAAACGCATATTCAACATAGGTTTCTTGTAAACAACTTATATACATGTGAACGAAAAAATGACTTTGTATTGGCGTATAAAATATTCAATGTGGCTAGCCTTTCGACCTGATGAAACCATGCGTGCTTTGCAGAGAACAATCTTGTCATTAATAATGTTCATGTTTTATGTCGTATTGTCGTCATGTATTTATTGCCCTGTATTCCTATTCAATTAATAACTTGCCTTAAATACATGACTGTTTAGAGTGTTTAGAATTATTGTTTCTAAAAATAATATTAAATCTTCGTCCCACTCCTAACAAAAATCCTCACCCTCATCATTATCATCATTTTTCATCATCACCATAAATAATCACCCCATTATTGTTATCAGTAATCTTAACACGTTATGTCCTTATCGATAAAGTAGGAGTGGATGTTTGTATTTAACAGGGCTTTCGATAACTAAGGCAAAAACATATTACGCTCGCTGGGCGCCTTTTATGTCCACATAGTATACCAACCATAAAATACAGTTAACAATATACTTTGTAACAAATGTTCACCTACCTTAAAGCAACATACACCTTTTCCCATTTTATTTTTGGGCACTGTTTTAAACATATTTTACCCACATCAACCATATTGTTTATAGATGCTGTGTACCATAACGAGAATCAGGAAAAATGTTTAAATAGATAATCTCTTTTCGTCTATTTAAACAAATATCTATTATTTGCAAAAAGTATCATGTTAACGAGAAAAAAGGACTTACAATACATATTACGCTAATATTTATTGATTGTGCAAAGGAGATCGACCTAAAAAAACACTGCTCATATGATAGTTTTCAAGAAGCCGGTAAACATTGCAACATCCGTCACACATATCTAAATAACTGAAATAATCATTAAATGTATACTTAAACATGCAAATTTTTTACTTGCGACTATTTAACGATTAGTCTAATTTTAAAATCGTGCAAACGCATGAAGTGAAGCATTGATTGTGTTCAAAGCAGCTGCGATATTTGCAAGACTTATTCATTACTACCGATCAAGACAAAGTGCACATTACTTCAAATATACCCTGTACAATAATCAGTAGTAATGAACGATTTGTGTAAACGCGAACGAAATACGCACAATATCGCTCTTGCTATAATCAACGAAATTTTTCGGTGGAGCATATAGTTGCCAGTTTGTCCTTCTCCACCCGCTTCCTTACTTCCTTCTTTACTTCCTTCGGTCACACTTTTGTTACAGTTTCTAAAAGCGCCTTCAATATTTTACCGATCTCTTACATATTTGGCATGTAGGTACCTCGCATGGCCCTCTACTTTTTGATGAGGTTTGAGTTCACTAGGGTCAAGGTCAAGGTAACCGAGGCTTATAATAAATTTATAGAAGGTCTAACAAGGGGAGCATCCATCGTTTTCATCGATACTTGTTAATATCATTTTTATGTTGAGGTCAGACACTATGAGGCTCAAAATAAGGGTCTATGTTCATTCATCAACTTATGAAACCTCTATTTTAAAAGAAATCAATACATAACCAGCAATGACTGAATCGTTGACAATGATAATTATTTTGCAAACCTTGTGACTAACACATTCTCACATTCATTTTCGAAAATTAGAACAATTGCGAGACGAAACTTATGGTTCATGCGCTTACAAACTGCCATTAATGTTTTGGCGAGTTATTTGACAGTCGTTTTGCCGTGCAAAAGAATAACCAAATATTACACATAGTTAATATTAAATCCAGTTATTTTTTTTTATATCGTTGGTCTAGCAAAAACTAGGTAGCTTAATCATTTGTATCATAGCATAAATATGTTTATCCACTATGCGTAGGAATTTCAAATTGCGTGTCAATTAGATACGATGACATTAAAAAAATCGATTAATAATTAGTTATCAAAAGTAATATTCATACATACATAAGTTTCACAAAAAATAATAATGATAAGAAGAAATATCGACCGTATCGTTGCAAGTTGTATTCGCATACACACCCGGAACATTTTACTACGTTTATTATTGTGTATAAGAGCTAGATTACCATTGTAACTATATATATAAGTTGTAACTACCACTTATATTTTATGTGTTATACGGAAGGTTAAGTACACTATTGTATGAGTCTTAGAGACCACTGTTGATGAGTAAATGCTTTATTTTTAAGTGAATTGCATAGCATCCGGAAATCAGGGCTGTTTAAAGAGTGTGTAGAGAATAACTAATTCTCATTGGAGGCATAACTTATTTGTGAAATACTGCCAAATATTCACAAACGTAAAGTGTAAAAATTAAGTAATTAAGTAATCTATTTAGAAAAAAAGTCTCGACAGCGCATTAAATTATTGTGTTACTATATATTTTTTTTAATTATGTGAACTAGATTTATCACCATCTAAATGACATCTTAACGCGCGGTCTATTCAAGATACTCCTTTAACGCTTTTATCTATCAAGCTTTTACGGCGTTTATTTCTTTTGAACGTAAAATACAGCTAATTATCACTTCCGGCATAAATTATCCTAACGCTTTCTACACTTTTATTTAGAAATTATTGACGCTTAAAGGTGTTTTATTGCGATAATAACGTATGGTTCAAGTACACACGATTTCCATAGCGCATGCGTTTTGATCTAATCATTAGAATTACGCAACAATTATTTCGCTTCTTACAAACGCTTTCGTATATTCCGTATGATTTATTACGATTATAAATAAGAAGCACTAAATGGATGATTTGTATATCTTATATTCATAAGTGATCTAGATTGATGATGCACTGTGAAATTTGTGCTTAAAATTCGATATGTAGTATGATCGTTCACTGGATCAAACAAATACGAATCATTAATTAAAAAAATACAATGTTTAACATGTTATATAAGTATGATGGACGGATTTCTTTTCGAAGATGTTGTTATATTTCAAATATTAAATAAATTATGATATTTTTCAATACAACTCTACAAATTAAGCTCTTGATGAACTTATATACCTTTGATCATTAAATAAAACAAATGGCATGTTATTACTGTTCTTTAACGTATTTTGTTGCATATGCACTGTTCCAAATTGTTGCAAATAAAAGCATTTGCAGGAGAATAGTTGAGTAATATGTTTAAATATTCAAAATAAGCAGTCAATCTGTCATATTCATACGCAGAGTGTACTATCATTATTACTATACTCGCTATATAAGATACCAATGGATTACATATAGCAAATACATAAGTCGGGTTATCGGTTACGATAGATGTCGTTGATAATGAGTCAAACCCTACTTAATTAAGGAACAACCAAATTTGCAACAAAACGCAATTCTAAAACAAATGTTATCAGTTCGATTTCTCCACACTGCCAATGTCAATTAAACAAACTCAACGCAGACCCACCCATACGCACATTTAATCAAGATTCATTGTAGCTACTGTATAATTTTTGGGTACCTTATGTAATAACGGTTTTATATGTTAACTGTCGTAGCACATGTTCTTATAAACTGTTGTAGTGTATGTTCTGTATATTTGGTAATTTTTCAATTGATGACTAGAACGAGTTAACAACAGTTTACCTCCCGCTTAAAGTGGTGGAGTTTTATCATAATTATTCAGAGCTTATTAAGTTCAATAGATGCCAATAGCTATTCAAAATATGATAACACCAATATTGTGGTGCTGAATGACACCGGTAATGATTTTAGTATATTTTTATGAGCATACGTTTCTTATCGAAAACTACACAGTGAAACTCGAGATTAGCTGTACGATGTATCAATAATGATAGCGGGGGTTTCTTTCAATTTCGTCGATTGATATACAGTAGACTCTGCCAATACCGGACTCTCTGAATACCGAAACTTTCCCAATTCCGGACGGTCGGGCCAGTCCCGTATTTTCTCCTTCTATTTCTTTGTTAAAAAATGTTGAATAAACCGAACTCTATGCAAACCGGAAACCGGACGGGTATCTCGGTAAATTTGGTCAGTTTTAACGTAAAATACATTGAGTATACCGGACGGTCTAAATTCTCAAGATGCCCGAGGCGTGAAAATAACAATACCTAGTCAGCACAGCGAGTGCGGTGTCACACATTTTGCTCGCGCAATTATCGATAATCGGATTAAGCATATCATAAAGGTGTCAACTCGTTACCGCGCTATGGGAGTCCGATTAAGTAATGTAAAACAAACTGTGAATGTCTATAATAGATGTGCGGTAACACCAAAAAAGTGATTGACTCGATCGTTTTATTAATTATTTATTATCGCCTATGATAAAAATATAATTAAAAAATTCATGCATGCCGTTGCGACGATCACTTTCTTGTGATCTTCTCGGGTATTTTAAAAGATCTTATAGCCATGTTTTTAACGCTGAAATGGTTGTTTGTTTGTTTGTCAGATAAACTGTTAGAAGTATGACTGTTAAATATCCATCAATCTGTATGCAAATTCATTCATTGCCGTTTACTAATTTCGAACGCATATAAAATGTCGCAACCTCCAGTTAAACGCAGACGCGTACAGCTTACGTTAGAGAATACGATAAAGCTCATCACGGGCAACGGCAGACACCCTCCTTAACATTGCAGAAAATAAGATCGTAAAGGAGAAATGTGCTTTCAAGCAGAGAGTGATCTTGGACTTTTTCGTGAAATCGTAAACTTCAAGAATTAGTAGGTTTTGAGATTATGAATATGTTGAAAAATAATTATAACGCTGTTTTTTGCTTGTGTGTATGTTTAATGAAATGTGGTACATTTATGTATTGAATAATAAATCGTGTATCTACAACAATCTTATTTGTGTCGTCACTCGCCTATATGACAAATGCCACGTACGTACATGTATAAGCACCACGCTCTTTTTGGGATTAATCAATTTTTTTTAATCGACTAAAAACACATTTTTTTAAGAATGCAATTAACATCATAAGTACCTGCGTACAGTTATCACATGGTACATGTAAATGTTTATGGTTTGTTTTATTTTTATGTGATTCTGTACACAATGCATACCATGTATATTTCGGCAATATGAAAACTCTTGGTAAACCGGAACTCTCTGAAAACCGGACGATCATGCCGGTCCCGAGACCGTCCGGTTTACAGAGAGTCTACTGTATTTTGATAAAACATGCACATCATTGCATAATACAGACGGTTGTGCTGGAACAATGATAGTGGCTATATAGAAGGTACCGGGTTAAAGATTCGACGAGGTTTCGAAAATGAACATATGGCGAGATTTAGTGAGCCCTTTTTTATTTTCGTATCAAACCGTATAAATTGTATCCTGTCTGACACCCACTGAGAATAATTCTTCTACTCGTCTATTAAAGTAGTATTTATAAAGATTTAATAAAATATTCCTTTTGCCAAAATATTCCTCCTATTTTTATATGCTGTAAACATCTTATGTGAGCTTAACAAAAAAATTCACAGGCCATAACATTTATCGTCAACAATTTTCTGCAACCCCTTATGCATGAATGAAGCATTTAACTGTAAACCCCGTTATGCGCATGTTTCACGGGCGTTCCATAAGCCATCATACGTCAACATATGCACTTTAAATCCTTATTGGAGATTCAATTTACTGAACTGCATTTGTTTTAAACAGCGAATGATCTTGAAATTACATGTACATCGGGACATGTTTTAAGGCATAACACGACCTTGTATTAATATAAGACTACACAATTCGGTTCCAGCCGATTTTTCAATAAGTCAGGGAACAAAATAAACAAATCAGAAAACACACGGATTTAAGAGTATTTCGAATGTTTCATAAGTTTTAAATATAATATGCAACAGATATTCAAATTGCTTCGGTACCGTGATATGTCATGTGTGTAGCCTGTGCGTGTGATATACCCCCATGAATACTCGTTTCAAATTTGTGCTGTGCAGCTTTGAACGATATTTTGAAGCACCAGTAACTGGGTTCCAAAGATTAGATTATGTATTAATGATTGACACCGATTATGCTTAGTCTCTAGCACATATATGTGTGGCATACAGTCTTTAGCAAGTATATGTGTGGCATACAGTCTCTAGCAAGTATATGTGTGGCATACAGTATCTATCAAGTATATGTGTGGCATACAGTCTCTAGCAAGCATGTGTGGCATACAGTCTCTAGCAAGTATATGTGTGGCATACAGTATCTATCAAGTATATGTGTGGCATACAGTCTCTAGCAAGCATGTGTGGCATACAGTCTCTAGCAAGTATATGTGTGACATACAGTCTATAGCAAGTATATGTGTTGCATACAGTCTCTAGCAAGTATATGTGTGGCATACAGTCTCTAGCAGGTATATGCGTGGCATACAGTCTCTGGCAAGTATAAGTGTGGCATACAGTCTCTAGCAAGTATATGTGTGGCATACAGGCTCTAGCAAGTATATGTGTGGCATACAGTCTCTAGCAAGTATATGTGTGGCATACAGTTTTTATGGAGTAAGCGTTCGCGGGAAAGATGCATATTGTATAAATAATATGAGTCGTGTTCTGAAAAAACTGGGCATAATGCCTGTGCGTAAAGTGTCGTCCCAGATTAGTTTGTGCAGTCCTCACAGGCTAATCAAGGACGACACTTTCCGCCTAAACAAGATTTTCGGTAAGAAGAGACTTCCTTAAAACTAAAATTACCATAAAGGCGGAAAGTGTCGTCCCTGATAAGCCTGTGCGGACTGCACAGGCTATTCTGGGATGAAATGTTACGCACAAGCAATTTGCCCAGTTTTCTCAGAACAAGACAAATATATAATACATCTGTGTTGGTACTTAGTAACCCTACATTTTGATAAGGAACAAACGTTAATTGAAAGGATGTTTGTTTTGTTTGCAGGTGTTATTGTTATCGTAGTTTGTAAGCCGTCTCTAACCCATACCCACCAAACCACGAACGCAACTTAAACAAAAGTACATTGTTCAATAACAATAAATTAAGTAAGAATAAATGAAGATTATCGAGGCAAAGGAAAAGACTACCAACTATAAACAACCTATTCAATTAAACGCCGGTTAATGTATTAGTACAAAGATGACCCGATCCGGTACCATATTCAAACAGTTTAACAAATTATACCGGTATAGTTTCACAATCCCCGCATGCGTGTTATGTTTTCGGGTAACCGTTTGAAAACACTACATGGTCGTTGTCTTAGTATCCGATAGAAGTATGCGTGCAATTTTAGATGTTGTCTCTTCATTGATTTGAAACTTCAAAATCAGCGTTGTGTGTTGTAATGCTTTTCATCAGACAATTGAAGAAAAAAATGCGTATCATTCCTTTATTTAAATGTGTCAACCATTCAAAATAATAATTTCATTTTGATTTTAAATTGGTCCAGCAATTTATTGGTAGTTATCAGTTAACTTAAATCTGCATACTACATGTAAATGAATGCTAATAAAAACAGAGAGTTGATAATGTAATCAGTACATGATTGTCGTAAAATTAACTCTAATGCAGAAGTGTATTTCTAGTTTGGAAATAAACCCTTCAGAGATGGTGGTAATAGTGTTAGTCCATGCAAAGTAGGCTCCCTCGTTCTGACATAACATCCGACCGGTGGGAAGTATATTTAGATTGCATATAAAATACAGAACTACGATATGTGGCGCGTATGATGTTTATGTATATTATATGTTAATCATAATAATGCGATATACCATAGATTTTCTACGAACAACATAAACAATATTTAATGTTACATAAACGTCCATTATGTACACTGAAATGGTATTCGGTCACATTTGTGTAACGTAAGTGACAAAGTGTATATTTAGTGTAGGAAGCAGCTACAATATTTTTGTACAGCGCTATTCGATATAAGTATTTAGTAACACAACTTAGAGGACTAACTCACTCAAAGCATGTCACTTATATCGATCGTTAAACGTACTTTATTTTGTAAGACGAAGTTGCAAGCATACATAACAAATGCAGACATAATACTATAATATTGACGATATATACGTGCTGCGTATCCTTAAGATCGACTTTGGCAATGATCCCATTTTATATCATTTCTAATTCGTATAGATACGTGCATCAAAAGACGCCTAAGATCGAGATACTTTGACATCAAGCGCTGTTTACGCCAACCGAGATTCCATGCACAATAATTGTTAACAAGCATAAATGCATGAGAGTTTGCAATACAATTTGCGTTTTCAAACATAACACAATGATAGCGCAATGATCATATACAAAGGAGGTTTTCCTCGGATCGCACATACTATTAGTATGTATGTTTCCAAATGCGTGAATCAATGTAACTGTCCAATATTTATTAAAATGGCTTTGAGACCTGTCGTGTATCCAAGACTCTATATTGCAGACCTAAGCGTTTGCTTGAAAACGACGCCGTATCGTACACATATATCATGCTAAATACTTATGTCCAGCTTGCCATGATGGATATGTACTTATTTGGGAAAACAACACCTTCAGCTGCGGATCGGTATCGAAAGTTCACTTCAAACAATCAGTATAGATAATGCAATGCATTGTTTACAGGTTATTTGTACATCATTTTAAAATGCAGTTTTTAATATTATCTTTGCTTTACATGCAATAACTCTAAGATGACGGACAATGATAAATAATTCAAATGGATCTTGTTAAAACTTTGAGATAAGAAAAATATTTCCAAATTACAGATAGTGGCCGACAATTTAGCGACAGGATTATACACATACGTATGTATGCTGCTATAATGTAGAGCGAAATCATATCGAAGAATTCTTCTTAAATACCACGCCGTCTGTTTACTTTAATGTTTATATTTTTTTATTTAAATACATAATTTAAGCAATGATAGCAATTAATTGTAAATCATTTTACACGTTGACAGTAGTTTTAGATAAAGTTTTGACAATGCTCAATTTCTCAACTTAGTTGAAAGATTTACATATCGCATAAGATGGTCATGTAATTAATGAATCAAAGTATTGAAACTAATTTTTCGTTATTTGTCATTCAACCGATATCTTTGATACATTCGAAAAAGCGGAACCAATTACAAATTAATCAGTTCATTGGCACGAAATGGCATCATAACGGAGTTCATCTTACTATGTCACGCATTCGGACGTATCATGTATATATTAAATACTTGGTATTGACCTAATACAGGTTATGAAACTGTCTACGTAATGTATGACAGTCATCCTGTTGTAAAGTGATGTGTACTAGCGTATTAAAACATTGTTTGAAACATTCTTTGTGTCTCGTTAAGTTTTCAATCAAATTTTGAATATGGCATGCGAGCAATACGCACTATATTTACTCAAATAAGAGCTATGATGTGAGCGGACATTCCATTCGCTTAAGTATAGCGTTTCGTTAAAATGGATCTCTAAGTCGTGACTCTTCATTTTCAGCCCGGGTCTCATTTAATTTCAATGTGAACATTTCTAGTTAAACTAAGCTAATTTTAAGAATAGATCTCTGTCCATATGTATATTTATTATTCAGTTAAACGAGTGTGCAGAGTATATTATTATTATTTATTCAACTAAGGGTTCTCATTGTGAGTGGGCATTCCATTCGCTTAAGTATAGCGTTTCGTTAAAATGGATCTCTAAGTCATGACCCTTTTATTTTCAGCCCGGGTCTCATTTAATTTAAATGAGCACATTACAAGTTACACTAAGCTAGTTTTAAGAATAGATTATATGTATATTTATTATTCAGTTAAAAGAGTGTGCAGAGTATAATTCACATTTAGTTAAAAGAGTGGGCCAAGTATAATGCCATTAATATGCAATGCTTAACATAAAACATTATTCGAAATTCACTTTATACCAGATTTTTAAATACAATGTATATGTAAATTAACAAAAGTGACAATACAGGTGCATTTCTAAGGTTATATGTCACTAGAGCGCATACAATGAAGCGTAAAGTCAGTACATAGGGAAAGTTATATTGTGACAAACTTTTCTAACAGGACTTTAATAAATCGCATGCGCGCGGCTTATTTAATTTTCTTCATAAAAATGTTTCAAGATGTCCACGATTGCGAATTGTAGCGTAATATGCCACCAGTTGTTGACTTCAAACTAGTCGCAGAAGTTATTGCTCATGTTCAATAACTTGTGAACAAAGTATAGTGATTGAGGATGTCTAAACTCGCTAACCGACTTCAAGCCATAATGCGCCCACACTTGTGATTTAATAGAGGATATTTATTGGATTCGGTGGATTATCGATTTTAATTCACGAGTGATCATAGAAAATAATATGTTAAAGAATGGCGCAGCCACGAGTGACAATATATATATTCTTTGATCGCGAGTGAATACAAATCGATATTCCACCGAATCCAACACATTTTCTTTTTATTTTATGCTTTTTCACAGTTTATATACATTGTTTTAGAGTTTAAATTAAGAATTGTGCTGGGATAATGACGTTTTTTCGAAAAAATGACGTCATTTGACAGTAAACAGTGAAAATTGTCACTGTTTATTTTCACTGTTTGAAATAGTGAAATTATAAGTTTTAATTCACTGATATTTTTCTATAAACCACCGGAAAGCATACATTACAATAAAACGATTACATTAAGGTGCATCAATAAACTACGTTTGCTTCGATTTATAATACAGAATACATTTGAAACAACCACGAAAACAAGTTACGTTTATATGCACTACTCAGTTCCAACCGATAATTCGAATTGTCAAGGAGCCATTTCAAATATTCAGGGTTGCACTTGGATGGAAGAGCATTTCGACTGCTTCAACTGTTTCTTATGTTGTTTCAGATGTAGATTCCAAATGCATTTTTTAAGTGAACTCGAAGATATGTGATGTGTAAAGCCAGTGCATGTGTTATGCAACCTTGAATTTCAAATTTGAGCTGTCCTTTATATGCACGCTATTTTGGTAGCATCTTTTAAGGGACTCAAACTATAAGAATATATAGGCACATCTAAATGTTCGCCGCCCAGTTTGATCAGTAACAAGTACTTTTCTGTAAAGTTGCAGAGCGTAGCATTCTCAAGAATGTTTTTATTGTTCTTGAAAATCGCAAGAAAGTCGCACAAATTGTCGCAAAAACGGGTTAAATTGAATCCTTTAAAAAGCTGTTACTGCATGTTTAGATTATAAAAAAGCTGCGCGGATAATAAGTGACCCTATATGTGTTATGCAGCCATTGGATGTGTGTGCTGCATGTGTTAACGTTTCGTTCTGATGAAGTCTCCACAAACGCAGGCCCGTCAGGTCGAGGCCGAAGCCCGAGAAGCAGTGAACCCGAACTGTATACTCCGAAAAAAATGCAGGTCGTACGGCTAAAGCTAAATTTACGCGATTCATTATACGGCGTTCTTTGCGAAAATGTTTTTTCCGTAAACACGGTTAATGTTTTGACACCTGAGAATTCGTGTTTTTGTTTGAGTCTACATTTCAGTACTACATGGTCAGTGTCTTTATAGCGGTTTTTGTAAAGCTTGAGCAGGTGTCTCCACATTGTTATGAAAGATCGAAATCAGTAGTGGGTTGTATTTTGCATTTCGGCACTTGAAAGCAGCAGACAGGTGAAAATAAATAAATAATTGTTTAAGTGTCATTAGTGAGTTTATATGACAGAGCTAAACAATTCAAAGTTAGAGGTTATTTGTGAGCACTTTTAGAGTTTAACTTTCAAAATATAAGATGCAGTGGATAGCACTAGATCTATATCAACATACTAAAATTCAAGTGAATTTAGATGTAATGTCGTGTTGTTAAATTAATCATTAATATTCTTTCTTAAATTATACATCCAGACATACAGATAATTCTGTTTTGAAATAAACCCTTAAGATAATGGTGATAGTGCTGTACGTTGAAATTGAATCCTTAAGATTTGGTCATACTATCTATTACACGACATTTTAGATGTTTATGTAGATTGCATTTGAATCACATTAATTTAATATGCGACGTCTATGATGTTTTAGTAGATTATATGTAAAACATAGCTATGCGATATTCTTTAGAATACGTTTAAAAAAAAAAACAAGTCTTAACATGGTATTCATTTTCCATTGTGTAGAATTACAATTGAAATCGGTCAAATATGTATTAAGTGCGCGGTACGGTTGATATTTAGGCTAAATAGCACTTTCGAAATATGTTTTACTTGACTTTTCAATAGAATTATTTAGTAACACAAAAGAGGAAGAAATGCCGCAAAGTATATTTAGTGTCACTAATCGTAAACAATATTCCGGATGTTTACACTACGTTTCAAGGCGATGAAATAGCGAATTCCAACATATAATGTTGCTCATGACAATTTATGCGTGTTGAGCATCCTAATTGTCCAGTGTGACAATTATGCCAACCTTTACGCATAATTAACTCTTTAGTTGTGGAAATGGCAATCGGTGCTTAATGGTTTGTACATACACCGTTTAACAAAATTATAATCCGCGTAAAATACACGAGGTTTGTAGCTATTTGATGTAGTTTAATAAGTTACCCAATATACATACAGAGTTTATTTCACGTTGGTTTGTATTCGTGTTAACCTCTCGTTTCCGTGGCTTAGTGGGGTGGGCTTTTCTTTATGGATCGCTTTTCACACAGTTTTCACGCACAAATGGTTCGTTTTTTTTCCTGGTCGGTTGCTAGCCTACACCTTATTAAACAAGGGTGGGTTACCAATTACCTTCATGCAGGGCATCAGGAATAAAGTTTTTGAATTGGTTTAAATATGCTTATTATTAATGGTGTATCATAAGCCTTCACTAATTTTGCATATACATGTAAACGAATATTTGATATATATCATAAAACATTAATCATATCGATGAGTTTTTAAAATATTTATAAAAATATATATTAAGACAATTATCTACTGTTCGGGTATTTTTTTTTACAATTTAGAACAAATGTGATGTTGAGTCAATATATATACATGCTACACATAAAAAAAGTACAAACATAATTAAAACAAGTATAAGTTTCTTCATCACAATATATACCTCATATTTAATTAAAAATATGTAATCGAGGAATGTAGCAAAAGCTGAACTGATTATGCGTAATTGTGTATGCATATACAGAATAATCAACCTGGCTTATTCGTTATCTGACTAGACATTAGTACATTGCAATAGAAGAGCGGAGCATCCACCGAATACAATTACAACATCATTTATTAAGAAACGATTCCGAAAATAAAAATAGTGTTTATAATTCCTTTAATCGTATAAATGAGTAAATGGATCAAATCAATTATCCTGCATAGATCTATTGCAATGTAGCACTGTTTACTACAACAATATTTACACTATGGGACTTTTCTAACTCAACACTTTCCAAACGGTATTATCCCAGTTATGAGTTGAGTTTTTATTGAAAAAATGTGCATGTTACAATTTTACTTCATTCTAAACAAGCTGACGATCAATTTCATTTGCATAATTTAAGGTAGGTTCTTACGCCAGAAAAACATATGATGAATTCTTAAAACAATATTTCTCATATGAATATTTACGAGCCCAACCGAGCATTTTGGCATTTTTCATTGTGCATATTATAACGTTTCACTTATCTAAATACATGTTTAATAAATGACATAAAACGTGTGATCGAGCATTTAATATGTTCACTTGGTACAATGCACTATACAATTATATGTATATATGATGCAACTTGGCTTCTGGTTTCTTTCTCATTATTAAGCCGTTTTTAATACCCTTGTACTAGCTATATATGGCCACTTATCAAAACTTTATAAAGTCGTTTGTCTGAATTTAATATGTAATAAGATTCGTTGTTACAAAAACCTCAGCTCCAAATAACACCCCTAACTCTTCCAAAACGACGTTTATTGTACTTAGAATTGCGCGCTTCAACAACGCTGCGGGCTTTCGAGAGAAATACACGCGGCCAGTATTATTGAATTTTGTTCTAAGGTAACTGCATTCCTAATGTCTTTCATATCTTTGGCACATGCAACAAATTAACAGGCGAGTTTTGATAATTCGAGATAAAATAAAAGGCATATCTAATTTCTGTAATGGTATTTCCATGACATATTGGGAATGCTTATCGTAAAACTTAATTTTGTAGCATCTATATTTCGCTTTTTTCATGTCTGCTTGC
Source organism: Dreissena polymorpha (assembly GCF_020536995.1). Classification (NCBI taxonomy): domain Eukaryota; kingdom Metazoa; phylum Mollusca; class Bivalvia; order Myida; family Dreissenidae; genus Dreissena; species Dreissena polymorpha. Next base: position 62,108,958 of record NC_068365.1, on the reverse strand, counting down.
AGCTTCTTTTGGCGTCATTAATTTATGTCCCGCAATTCAAGCCAACTAGTTGGTGAGTGACTACAATAAATATAATACAATTCCGTAGCACTTATTGTAAGTGATCTCATTTGCAGAAAGTATGGTATATGTACTGAGAAAAAGCAATCATATCATCAATTATCTTTGGAGATTCATGTTTTTCTGTTTTGAAGTATGTATTCGATACCGCTAAAGCATGTATGCATGTTGAAATTTATTTTACGTATTGACGCTACTTAAAATTAGTTTTTGTCGGAATCAAATGGTGGGAATTGCTTTACGTAAATGCAAAATGTGCAGCATATGTCAATTTAAATATCACACAATCGTCGTGTAATATGAATTGTATTTATAGCATGGATGATAGTAAATAAATTACGTAATTATTATTTGGCTTTAATTTGTTTAAAGTTCGAATATACTGTCATAAATTGCAACTTGTTATTTATTGTTCATGCATTCATGTATAAAGATATATTAAGATATATTTGTTTTTCACGAGGTTATTAAATAAATCATCAATCTAGTGACAGATTGCACACACGACGAATCCATGATAATAATATATAATGAATTGTCTTTGTAAATACAGCTTACAAAGGGAGTGGAAGAACAAACATATCGGAACTTTTTATTATATCTTCTTCTAAATATATGCGAAGTGCACATAGTAGACGATATGTGTGTTAGTCCACTTTTGTACTAGACTGTAGATAAAATGTGGTTTTACATAATGATACACTTAACGCAGTTTCACACAGAGTTGGTATTAAATTTATTATACATCAGTATATAAAGCAGTTTTTTTATTATCGTAACATGCATTTACCGCAAAAACTCAAAGTGTTTGACACAAAAAATCATTAAAATGTTTCATGTACAAAAACTGTATTACACATGAACATACGTTTGCTCTATAAAGGTTCTTTGCCAAATCCTATCGGGTTATTGTTCTTTCATACTACGCCGTCTATTTACTTTGATGATTTATTTTATATTTCAGTATATACACTACGTCTAGCGCGATTTCTGCCATCCACCTCACTCCCACCGTGGACAATTTTTCGCGAGCGTGGAATTCACCGCGATCGGAAGGTGTTTCCCTCATGATAGATCGCGTCGACAGTGGCTGAACACCGCGGGCGTTATCGGGAAATCGATCTCACGGTGGACCACCATGATCGCGGCTAAACAATAGAAAATAATGACGATTGTTAACAATCAAGTTACAATGTATACACATGTACATACAAATGTAACAAAACATTCTAGAACTTTGCAAAAAATATACGGTCTGCAATATCGAAATATGTTCATTTACTTTAACCTGTATTTCACAGCGAACCACCGAGGCCGTGGTGGTCCACCGCGATCATGGTGGTCCACCGTGAGATCAATTTCCCGATAAATCAGATACTGACACCGCAATTCGCCACGGCGAAATCACCGTGTTCAACGGTGTATCGTGGTGAGATAGTAATTTACCACTCTGGGCTGAATCACGGTGATGCGATGTGGATGGCAGAAATCGCGCTAGACGTAGAGTACTGTAAGACATGATTGCCATTAATTTTAAATATGTTACAATTTTAAATTAGTTTTAGATAACAATTAAGCCAACGCGGAACTTCTCAATTGTGTGAGTTGAACAATTAATATCTCGCATAATACGATATTGTAATTAAAGAATCAATGTATCGAAGCTATTATTTCGACGTGTGTTCTTCAACCGATATTTGACATTTTCAAGTGAGCCTGTGATAAATTGTTCACGATATTGGCACCAAATGGCACTATACCGCAGTTCAATTAACTATGTCACTTCACGCACTCAGTTGTTATATGTGTCTATTCTAGATGCGTATTTACCCAGTAAAGGTTATGAAACTGTCCACTTAATGTATGACCGTCATCTTCTTACAAAGTTGTACCTTGTTTGAACGTTGTTTGTACTAGCTTGTTTAAAAGTATTTTGTACTAGCGTGTAGCTTGTACAGTTTTCTAACCAGATTATTACATTGTATATTAACAATACGCACGATAATTGACTGTATTATATAATAAATGTGTACACTAATTAATGGATAATGTATACATAATATTATATAATTGATTAACGGCTTTGATGTCAGTGGGCATCCCATTCGGGTTGGTATAACAGTTCCTTCTTGTGGAACGCTAAGTCATGGGGGCTGGCATCAAAATCAAGGATTCGTGGGTTCAAGCAACAGTCTACCGAAATGATTAACACTGTTTCATAATGAGCAGTTATCTTACATATTGGGGCATTTGTGATGTCAATATTTTCCCTCAGCCGCGTATTAGCGGAAACACGAATGACATTAGTATATGGAGGACACGACACGGACCGTTAGACACCCACATGTTCAGAAAGACTTTTTAGTCTGCTATTATTTTCATTATTTTACAATGCTTTTTAATTGACTGCAGTGATGAGTTTGTATTTCTGGTATTGAACACCTGTTTTGGTATCATTTATATTCACCTCAAAACCTGTGAAATAGCAGCTTAAATATCTCAAGATAAACACAATTATTCGATATGGTAAAATGTTATTATGAAGTGCAGGTAAAGGTGTTCAATCGGCGAAGACATCACGTGGTTGTTTTTAAAGTCATATACATGAACACAATACAACACTTATAGTTTTATTATTAAAATCTTATTCACTAGTTGTTTCTTGTTTGTTCCGTAACTCGTAAATATTTAATTTATTCAGAAAAGCTAAATAACTAGCAGCTGCTGTTACTTATGTTTAAGTGTGAATAATCCATCTGAACATGTACGAGAATGAAAATGGAGAGCAGAAATATTTCATATGAAAAAATAGCAATGTATATTATTAGCTGACAGCTTCTCAATTCGACATTTAAATTGGACCAGTAAAAGATAAAATATGAATCCATGATATAATATGTCATAATCATTGTAATTGTGTGCCCCATACCTTATTTACACAATTTTTAATATTGAGTTTTTTAACGCAGTAAGTTCCAATTTCAGAAGAGTGTGTTCTTTTCAATATGAAACTTAATAACGCAGACAAATTGTGATTTTTTTGCGGTCAACTATGTTCCAAATCAATGATGTATTATAAGACAAACCTGTCATATAAGTATTGCTTCAGAATACATATTAGCGCTTACAAATACAAAAAGCATACAATGTTATAAACACATCATTTTTATTTTCTGTTATAACGTATACTTATAGTGTTGCTGTTAAAAAAATCTTATGAAGCAAAACGAAATCATGCAAACGCAAGGTTAGGTGATGAGATTGGTAAATTAAGTAGAGGTTGATAGTTTATGTTTAACATGATGGTCATCTGAAGGTGATTGTCGTGTTAAGCAATTATTAACATGTATATATTTTGTAAATGGTGTTAAGTTCATTCTTTCCGAAGGTTTATAGAGTAATACCAGTCAATGAAAAGTGATAATTCACTGGTACATACAATGACAATTAAACGTTATTTTATGATCATTTTTACTGGTATACTGTGAAAGGATATCGTTTTCATGAATCATGATGTAACGACTTTATTATTTCAGCAAAAATACAAAAATCATTTGTCAGCTTTTTTTTTCGATTTAGTGGAATATGGATTTTAATTTACTCCTGATCATTGAAACATATTTTATCTATGATCACTGTCGAATTAAAATTGATATTCAACCCAAACCAATAAATATATATGTATGTTATAAATTATTGTGATTGATCTAGAAGAATTAAAGTTGTGTTTTGATGCAAACCTTATACCTAGACATAATATCAAACAAATAACAAAACACATATATGAATAGCTACTTTATAATCAAGTCAGATTAAGATTAATGAAGCGTAAGTTACGATGTGTAGTCACTATACATAGTGTATTATCCTCAGGCAAATACATTTGGAGCTGGAAAATGATAAAAAATGAACACATAAATGTTAACTACCTTTATCGGTGGCCTTTTGTTATCGTGATGTATATCTATGCAGTGGCGGCAATTTTAGGTAATTGAATTTGAAAGTAAAATGGAACTAAACTAAGCCATTGTCTTTCATAGTCGTCAAAGCAAGTCTCAATACAAACAAATGTTAAGCGAAGCAGGTCAACCAGATGAGAAGGCTTGCATGCGAAAACTTAAAATGTCTGTATTATACATGTGAACTGATTAAAGGGACCGTCAACCGCGATTGACGAAAAAAGAAAAGTTCTAAAATACCATATATTTTTTTACAATTATTAGTTTATTTTGATTAAAATATTACAAATGGTACATTACATTACTTGAAAAAATGTTCATGTTTTCAGTATATTCGGTAATAAAATTTCGCGATGTAAAATCGAAAGTACATCGCGAATATAGGTGACATAACGATATACACACTATAAATAACGCAAGTAGATAGATCATTTTATATATAAAATATGAACAATTCTCTACGCATACACAATTTGCATTCCTGGATTTACCACGTGACGATGATGATCAATCCACTTGCATTTTTATAGCTAACTGGTACCTGAACCCAGTAAAATGTATAACCGAATATACTGAAAATATGATTTCTTTTCAAGTTATGTACTATACCAGTCGTGTTATTTTAATTAATATAAACTAATAATTGTAAAAAATACGGTATTTCAGAACTTTTCATTTTTCGTCAATCGCGGTTGACGGTCCCTTTAGTGTGATAGTGATGAGTGAACTGATAGAAAAACCACAACAGTATGATACTTTGCAGAAGTGTTCCAATCATAACAAATTTACATAATGTAAATTTCGAATGTTATGATACAATAATACATAATTTAATCAGTGTCCGGATTTAACATTCCGTGTATCATCAAACCACACATATAATAGTACAAACACCTCCATGCTTGTGCAATTTCCTTTGTGTAATTCTCTTTGAGCACTGCATGAAGACCATAATTTAAACAAGGCCACAGCTTCTGAAACAGATCAGGCATACTCGTATTAGACAGACCCTTGTGAATAGCTGACTGCTAGCGGTACCATTATTTCTCCACTATTTGTACAATCATTTTCCTTGTTTTGTTTAAGCGCTCTTCATTCGATCACCATCCCTTTACGTGTGCCTATGAGCTTGGTTGGTTGTAACTATACCGAACAGAAGGTTTCTTATCTGCGTAATTATCCCCATATCACAATATCACAACAACATTAAATGTCTTACATTAAAAACATAAATAACTGGATAATTAAGTTATAATTCAATACTTGTTTGAAGCATAGTGAGTCTAGTAATTAATATCTACAACGGTTGGAACAAAATCAGGATCCTCCAAAAATTCAGTGTCAAACGCGATATAACCTCATAAATATCAAAATAAATTACAACGTAAGCAATGAAACTCTAGTAAATATATCAGTAAAATATCCCGAGTCATATTATAGATAACACATTGTATGAAGAGTCAAACAATACGTAATGGTTTAATCCAGACATTTATAAGCATTAACATTACACACGTATTATGGGAACACTTCACGACATGGCTAACACAGCCTAGTGCTTTTGATAACACTAATTCCGATGATTTAGAAACTTTTAAGAAGAATTCAAGTTTTTTTCAAACGTTCAAAGCAAAACTATATATATATACAGTATAATATATATATATATTTATGTATTAATGTATGTGTATTATATATATTATATTCCTGATAACTGCTTCTATTCTTAAATGTAGAATGGAATCGTACTTACTTTTATCGTTTTGGGCTTTACATTCCGGTAGCAGTGTATCTGGCCGATGGTTATTATGACGGAGTTGAGGCAGCTCGAGTCCCCAAGACTTTCTACTGCAGCACCTAAAGCCTTCATGACAACAGCCCCATGTCGGAGTAACATGTCCATGTCTATGTTCGCATCTAGCTTGTTATCGTGGTTGATATGCACGATTTTGGGAAACACAATCTTTAGCTGCGGTTCGATCTCGAAAAACCTAAACGATCGAACAGTATGGTATTATATTACATGCATTGCGTTGCTGACCTTTAATAGTACATTACACAAGCGTTACAATATTATGTTGTCGTTAATGTTGTCATGAAATCTAATAATACATACCGAATCGTGTAGACGCCATTTACAGCTTGATGTTTATTTCGCAATAAGGCAGAACACGAAATACCCAGCAAACACATACTGTTATTACAACGTTGTGATTTGGTTGTATATTGGTCAGGTCATGAAATAACCTTATACGGACGTTGTGGCAACGTTATAAGTTGATAAAAAGAGAAAAAAAACAAAACTATTTGATAAAAATTTGCGATAACGTTAAAATAACGTTAAAATAACGTTGTTTATACGTTATTTTAGAACGTTATTTTAGAACGTTTATCGTACGTTATAACATAACGTTGTACCATCGCTGTTTTTGGTCATACCATGTTATGTTTCTTTTTTTATTGTAATGTTTATTAACTGTTATCTTTGGTTAACGATTTAAATAAAAAAAAAACTTATATATAATTTTACACAAATATTTCAACAGTTTTTCTGAAGCATTTTGAAAAAGCTTTTAGAGCTAGTTTTACCGTTGGGGGGGGGGGGAGTATATAATAAACTTGTAAACACTAAATTATACTAAATATTCACTAATGCATTGCATACAAGATACACATTTATAAGTTTGTACGCTATAATATACATGTTAAACTCAACAAATTTGAATATTCTGAATGCGAAACCGCGGTTTTTCGCTTCTCTTTTGCGCGTGCTACAACAAAAGGAACAAAGAAACACAGAAGCGGTGTGAAAAAAGACGAAAATTCACTAACTCCAGAAAACATGTTTGATAAATTACTACATTTACAGATAAACGACATGTTTTTTCTTAATTCTATTTAATTAATTTGCATAAATGATCGCGGTTGGAATGATTTAGTTAACCCGAACTCTTAAGATAAGGTTTAGACTCCGTTCGCCCCTAATACTCGTTCGCACCCGGTCAATTTGTCATGTTAACGTATAATGAAAAGTAAAAATACAATTGAGAATTATGAAACTAATTATAATAATAGATTCATGGAACATTAATTTCATGCATCTTTAATATTGATGCATCTTCAGGCATTTTTTTAAAGGAAGTTTTGTGGTAATATACCACCAGTCTTTGTCGCAAAAATTGCATCCATGAGAGTCTTATAACTTGCAGAAATACCGGCATTCATCTGGCCCAGCATTTACTGTTATTAAAGGCGAAGTTTCATCTTTGTATACTTTAAGAGTTTTTACAAACATTTGAGTTTTAAACTGTATTTTGATATCTTTGCAGATGGAATACGTAAGTTATCGAACATGACGAGATCCGAGGTAGAGGTCAGCGTTACAGACTTTTTAAAACACGCACCTTATCAGCCCGGCAGATTACAGTATAAGGACGTTTAGGTGTGTGGTAAAATAATACATCACTTTAACGCTTTTTTTAAAACAGCTATACACAATCTTTTCTAATATAAAATGATAAAAAATAAATATCTATCAAAATCGTTTATTTAATCAAACTTGTGTGCAGAATAACATGCGTTTTTGCTCTTCCATTTAAAAAACAGACTTGCAGATTGATAAAGTTATTCAGTTAATTATTAACCTGTAGTGTTTGTGTATCTTTTACAGAAAAAAGGTCACACCAGATTACAGGCCTGAATGAAACGCTCCCCGAGGCTGTTGTGCAAGATTCAGACAGCAACTTGTTATAAATTGATATTATGGACAAGACATATTCATTTATAGTTTGATCAAATATCACGAATACAGGTATGTGTTCTTCTGTCTCGCAAATATCGTAACGTTCTAGCTGTGCATACTGTAAACATTTTGGAGAAATCTTTCTCATATGTGAACATATTTTTTGAACATTTAAATATAGCTAGCACACATTGTTTCCGTGAAAGCCACACAACTGTGGCTATATATTATATGTTACTTGATGGTTTTTCCCTTGTTGTGTTTTTTTAACCTTTGTATCACTTTAAATACTCATGACGTAAAGTTTGTAGGGGTCTGCTAGATAGTCTCAGAAAATGTTTTCTATGAAACTTTTTTGGCATGTAACGAAATGATTTTGTCTTTAATATTTAGAAGTATTTTCTGTGTATATTTAACTATTTTTAAATATGTAACCTAGCAAATTTGCAAATTTTATATACTTTCATAATTGTAAATGTTTACTTGTGTAAGTGTGCCGATAACAAATTTTCTTCGTATGAAAAGAAAGCTATATGACTGTTCTTAAACTTTGTAGAGGTAATGCAAAAGCGACATGACTTTCTTTTAATTTTTGTGTGATTAATTAAAGACCGAAACTTAAACATTTATAGGCTTTGTCTGTAAGGCCTACAAAACTTTGTATATTTCCACTGACCCGACCGACCCTAATTTTGTATTGAATTTGTTAAACTGGATAAATTTTTTTAATTATGATTTTGCCATCACAGAATTACAGAGAAATGATGTTGCAAAGACAAATGGAAGACTTTTGTCATTGAAAATACGTTTTTTTAGTGGAAAATACCGTAATATGTAAAAATAAAAAAATAGATGGAAAAAGTTGCGGCGACCTACCTACCCTATTTTTGGCAATATGTTAGTGGAAAGAGACAGCTTTTTTACGTTTAATATCGATGTTTAATATTTTGAAGTTGTAAACAATTTGCTTTATTATTGTAATAATAGACAGGGTCTTCATAAATGAAGTATGAACTTCCTGTTTCTTAGTTTGGAGGTTTTTATTTAAACTAAATTGAAGTTATGAGGTTAGGGAAAAAATGTTTTAACAAAACTTCAAAGTTATTTTGAAAAACAAAATATCTGTGATTACACTTGAAAAGGTAAAATATGCATATCTTCTATTTTATGCATTACATATATTAAGTGGTGACACTTCCATGGATGCAATTTAAAAAGTTGTGTGATTTTAACTGGGTAACCTTTTACAAATGCTCTAAATAGACACTGTTACCGGAAGTTAATTGTTTTAGCCAACTAAATGAGTATATGTGCTTTAAGGTAGTGCACCTCTAATGATTTCCCGCGATTTCTTCGAAGGTTGAAGAGCCTACTATTAGGTGCCGTAGCCTAGTGGTTAAGGCGATAGACTAGCAATCTTTTGGGATATTCCCGCGCAGGTTCGAATCCTGCCGACGACGTATACTTTTTTGCGACGCGTTTTATTTATTTTCTAACGTAATTTGATTTAATATGGCATATAAGCTATATTTATTGTTAAATATGATGCAATTTTTATGCACATTCTTCAATTATTAAAATTAAAACAACGTTATGGCGAAATTGGGTGATTTACTGTTGAAAATACGAACCATGCATGTTGCATTTTTATTTTTATTTCAAAAAGTAAACGGTAAATCTGTCTACTTCTTGGTATTTTTGCTGTATATAGTGTTTCTATAAAAACTAAGTTTAAAATATGACTTAAATGATACTATTTTGAATTTTATGACACTTTGTTTTTAACCGACCCAATTTTTACTTGGCTGAAATCACTTACATTTCATGGCGCTCTTCCATAGATAAAATTTGTAAAAAATAAATGTCTGTAAAAGAATACTTATTTCATCTTGTTTAAACTTTAAACACCTTTACAGCATCTGTACACACCAACTGCATGCCCATATTTGGAAATTTGAATGAATTATGGAACTTTTATATACCCCAGGGGTGAAAATAAACTGGACAAAAGCCGAGCGTGGGGGTGGTTTTGAAAAAATCGGTATATTTTTTTTAAAAAGCATGGAAAGCCTACCTACAAATTTGCATGTAGTTCAGTGAAATGATGCTGATTAAAAAAATAATTAATTGGATTATATTTGGATATGTGCCCATTAGAGGTGCGCTACCTTAAATGATTATTGTAGATTGTCATTGTGTACACACCGGTCTTACTGACCTGTGTACTAACGCGAAAGAAATTATGGGTAGCACTTCTTTTACCAATGAAAAGTGAAAGCGAAAGAAGACCAGATAAATCATGCTACTGATAATTGCTATCCGTCTTAATAGAGATTCAAAATCGCATTTAAACATAATACAGTTACATTTCTTGTAACAACATTCCATTTTTAACAAATGATAAAAAAAAACGATTTTCTTTCATTATTAACATGTTCATTCCTACGCAGAACTACTTTGGCGGAAGCATGATTCCCCAAACCAGGGGAATGTGATGCGTCTTAGTATAGAGGTGACAATAACGTAGTGACGTCACCATCTATGTATTCAATGGTTGATTGTTAATATTCGGTTCTTTTCTAGTTTGTTAATGTACTCCTGTTTAACCATTGTTTACAACTGAAAACATTGCATTCATTCATTATTGAACTAAAATTCTTCAGTTTGTAAGGTTAACATTGTTTGATTGTTTTATAATTTTGTAATAAAATAATTAAAATATGGCGTGTTGTGTAGTGTGTCAATGATACAGTTAGGTCATATAAAGTTTGCATTTTATTTTATAACGTTAAAACAACGTTATATGGAGTCCAGAAAATCACGTCGCATGGACGTTGTAAAATAACGTTTTATCAACGTTATGTATAACGTTATTTTAACGTTTTTACAACGTTATTGTGTTTGCTGGGTAAGTACACAATATTTTTTATTAAAGAAGCTAATTTAATTTATTTTGCTTTAAACTAGCTTGGATAGTAATCGTAACGACGAATAGTATTATCCTCGCTTACCTGATGTCACAACAATAAAGTAGGACTCGATACATTATTTAATAAGAAAAAAATGAAAATTGAAACAAAAAAATAAACAAAACTATACTTATCTTATAAAGACATATTTTGTCGTTGAACGGCTTTTTGAAATAATATGCATGATACTCGAAGAACGTTTTATTACCAAGAACAATTACTAAACAAACTTGCTATTGCATCTTGTCCAAACAATGCATCAACGTGTACTATGGTATATTATATAATAACAACATCGAAACGTGAACAATTACAAATACAAACCTACGAAAAACAATGCCACCAAGTGTATCGAGGTCACCGTTTAGGAGGTTCCAGGACTTCTTAACTAGCAGTATTTGATTGCATGTTAACACATCATGAAGCTGCTTGTCCCGAATGGAAAACGACGCTTCACCAAGAGTCAGCTTGTTGCCCATGACTACACAGACACTTTTTTACGAAAACAATACAAGAAATCCTGCAAATTAATCAAATAGCCGTTTTAATTTTAAATGTATCTTACATTGTCATTGATACATAAATGAATGTGTAAGTGTTCAGGTCCAATATACTTTATAATCTGCAAGACGTCGGAATACTGGTATTTAACGTTTAAGTCCAGTTCAAACCGCATTTTATAAATATATGTAAATAGCAAACATATGCTAAAGGTATTGTTAATTATTTCAATCGTTTATATTTTTAAAAACGTTCATAGAAATTGTCATGGCTTTTTATAATGTCAGATAATTCGTTCTGGTTGTAAAAAACTCCATGCTTTTCTAAACACGTTTCCGCATTAAATGTTAGCAAAGTTAGAAGCTTGCCTCAACATATCCATGCAAACGCATCGATCGTCAAACGCACTTTAAAATCCCCTTGAGTGTTATTGGACTTTCTCGTTACAAATGTGGCAAGAGTGAGGCAAGTTGCATTAAATACAGTTTTCAAGCTTTGACGTTGTTGTTGCTGAATCATCTATCTGTGATCTGCATCCAGGTATCCACTGTTGTACTTGCAAACCGTTTTGTGAAGTTTATCATTAAACAAGCTATCTTATATTTCCAAACATTTATATTTTGATATTTTATTTTTAATTAATACGTGCTTTTCTTCACGGAAACCAACTTATTATCGCCGACTTTGGCAACACACGTTGATGTTTGGCTGTAACTAAGAAAGCTATAAACGTGTAATTGTGTGCACGTATTTATTTGTATTAATAATAACAGACAAATTTGTTAACGCACTTTAACTTTTTCTTTTCTAAGTTTTGAATTATATTCCTCACGCTGACACAAGGCAATAATATCACAAATATTTGTGCGCCACACCTAAAGTGTGTTGATTATTTTCACAACGCTCATGTTTTAACATCAGATATGTAGAATATAAAACTGCAGCTTCACTCAAGTCATGTTTAATAAAAAATAAGAGTCAAGCGGATGTTTGGACATATCTTTTCTAAAAATAGTCACGTATGTTGTGCATTCGTAAAATAATTGTAATTCAGTGCGTGTTCCTGTACGCCTTGAAACTTTAACATTTAGTTTCTGAAAGGATTTTATTTACATTTGTTTCATTGTTTCTAAACACAATGTTCTAAAGAACAACAGTCATAAAGGATCGTATAAGTGAATTACAAACTGAACACGATTTATGGATTTGGACAGTAAATTCATATTGAAATAAAACAACAGTTATTTTGCATGACCAAATGATAATATTGCATCAGAGTTATTAGTGATTCTGATTTAACAACTATTGAATCCGTTTGCATGGTTGAGTTCACTATGGAGAAAACAAAGCATATCCACATAGAGCAAATGTATATTATATGAAAAAGGAGATCATTCATTGAACTGTACTCCACGATTTCCCTCGTCTTCAAAAGATATCCAGATATTTGAAACGTAAGGCCGTTGAAACGCATCCAAATCGAAACGAATTGTTTTAATATCTTCAATGTAAATACAAAACATGAAAGGCAATAGAACTGGTTGTGAAGTATAAAACATGTTCCTTTAATATAGGAAATGAAAACAAAAATACATATATTGGTCTCAATATTTAACAAATACTTAATATAATATTTACATAGTAACCACGTAACATCACAATAAAAACACATCATAGAGAAAACACCATTTGTCTATGAAAATTCCCTTAAATTTATGTAAAATGTACATGATGAATTAAAACTCATGCTTGGACTTATTGAATCATCTTGTAATGATACTACCCAAAAAAGTTCAAATTGCCATGATTAATGACACATGATCTTGACGACTAATATGCAATGTTTGCATCTTTATAATATTCAAAATTCCTAAAGACATAGTTTTGACTGATATTTGACAAAAAAAACAACAACAACAACATATCAATGTTGTAATGCGGGATTTAATGCCAATCAACAAACGTATGCACGCATATATATATATAAATATATATATATATATATATATATATATATATATATATATATATATATATATATATATATATATATATAAGTATAAGTATAAGTATATATAGCATCATGCATTAACTATTGAATTCGGGATTTGTCTTCGGATGCCAACTCTCTTATCTGATTCTGTAAATCCAAAATCTCAAAGCCCCTGAGTCAGTTTAAACAACACAAAACAAATCTATCTGCCGACTAGAAAGAAGGCGATACAAATTAATAACATACAAATTCGCCGTGATATGTCGCACAGGGAATAATCAAAATATCTCCCATTACTGCTCAAGAAACTAAATAAAAGTAAATAAAAAAAACAGTTTATCATAGGATGAGGTAAACTTCCTAGCAATTTCGGTAGTACCAGATTCAATGACATAAGCAGAAATTTGCGCGAACTAGATCAAGTATGAACATTGACGGTGTTTCATTGATTCCATATCAAACAACGCGTGACATACACATCTAACAATCAGGTCTATTTATCTACGGTATAAATGAAATAACCACAATTTAGATAAATGACTACTTGGAAGCACTCAATGGTTTGTTTAAGACTGTACATATATGATGTTATGCGACGCAAAGTTGTTCATTTAGCTCGCGACGGTCACCATAAATACCAAAACATTTTAATAATGACAATATAGCTTCTTATGATATCCTTCACAATGAAATACACGAAGGCAGCATCACTTAAGTAACTAAAGAATGCAGATTATAGTTTGGGATTGAAACATAGGGCTAATAAACTAAATCAGGCGTTCCCGAATACATTTTACAAAATATATTAAAACTCATTCCCAGAAATTAAATAAAGTTAAAATACTTTCTCATATATACTTAGAGAACATTGAAATGGTGTAGTAATCATTTTTCTAAAGCATTAAAATAACAAGGCTTTGAAATACAGGCCAAGTTTTTGTACGCAATGTTTACATGTCATACAGATGGAAATATGTTTGTGCACATACGAACACATAATAAAGACTGCGTCATCACTAGTCAAATAAAATATAAATTCCTATAGACTTGCATGGCGCGTGGCGTAAACAAGTTATCGAACAAGCATGGTAAACATAAAGAATAAAACCAGATCATCTTCCAAGAAAAATATGGAAAACGTCATACAAAAGTTCAGCGGCGGTAGTCGAATGTACTAGAGATCCTGTAGAAACGGTCTTACGAGCTAACCAGTAGTCCCTAGCCTCGTCTAGATCCCGAATCTGGTTCAGTCGCAAAATTTGCCCTTCCGTTGCACGTCTGTCCCATGTTTGGCGCCAAATGTAGTGGGGTGGTAAGGGCACAAGAAAAACAAAGTCCATGAATGGGTATTATCTATTTATTGACGGTCACCAATAAAGTACCATGACGGAAATACCTATACAATGACAATAACAATACTTCGTACAAATAGAACCAAACAAGAGTTACTATTAAATATGAATGATATGCAGATACAATTATATAACATAAAAAAATGTGTAATCATCATAGCAACAGGTAGCTTTGTATTATTGTTAACTAATCCAATTAAGACAACTGCATGTAATTATTATTTTTTTAAACGGTTTTGATACAATTAGATCTTGTGTGTCAAATTAATACAATAACTGACGACCTCGTATATAATTTGCATTACGCGCGAGACATGTTTTTCTACATATTTATTCAACCGTTTTCCGTAATATCTAACGTCAAGTTAATGTTGCTTGAAATAATCATTTATGTGATCATAAATACTCCAAATAATATTAAATATCTGTATGAACTAAAAAAAGCCGAAGTTGGCAATCCGCTGAACGTATCTGATAAAGGTGCATACAGCGTCAAAGCATTTGCCAATTATTTCGGGTGTTGTCTGAAGACAGCGGCATGCATGATCACGCATGATATATTTCGAACACATAGCAAGATAATGCAAAAGCAGGATTTCACAGTCTAAAATATAACTGTAATATGAAATGTTCTGAAAATGTTTTTAAAACACTATTATTACGATAATAATGCTATGAAGGTAAAAATAAATATGGACTGTAATCGTAGAAAAATTTCGTCATCAAAGATAATCTTTGATGTACGTCGATTAAATTTTGAATGAAATCTGAGTTTAGCTTAGATTTATAATTTAAGCATACATACAGAACTTCGCATATTATTTTTTATAAAAATGGCAAAGCAATGTTAAGCAACATACACTTGCATTACAGTTCTTCCACAAATTATCGCCCTGTGATTTCCGATGGAGCGTTTTTCCATAATACTATTTGAGGCATGCTTATTTGATTAATTATGATAATTTTTTTCGTCTTTTTATGCGCTTCATAAAATTGTAACAAAAATAGATCGCGAATTTAACCTTAAATCTTTTCCTAACGTCTTCGTCGCCTATTTAACGTTACCGTTTCGTGGGAATTACAATGAAACATAATTCTTACTTGAACAATAAAGTATCACCTGTCTGTCGCGTACCTAGTGCTTGCCATTTGCTGGTACGTTCATCAGGTGTGAAATCTCATATATCTATGAAATCTACCTGATTCATAAATCACTAAAAGGGAAGCGTTTTTGAGTTTGTTTTCTCAGTTGAGCTTGTGTAAAGCTGGCTATGTCTGGAATAACAACCTTAAAGGGATCTTTTCACGCTTTGGTAAATTGACAAAATTGAAAAAAGTTGTTTCAGATTCGTAAGTTTTCGTTTTAGTTATGATATTTGTGAGGAAACAGTAATACTGAATATTAACCATGCTCTAATATAGCCATTGTATGCATCTTTTGAAACCTAAAAATTATAATGCGTTGCAACGCGAAACGATTGAATAATTTGGAGAGTTCTGTTTTTGTCGTTAAATTTTGTGAAACTACGAAGATTGCTTATATAAGGTATAAAATACGTCAACTATGTGTACTCGGCGGAATAGCTCAGTAGGCTAAAGCGTTTTTACTTCAGGACTCTGGCAGTACTCCAGGGGTCACTGGTTCGAAACCTGCTCCGGGCAATGTTCTTTTCCTTTTTTTATTTTTTTTTCTTGATTTTTTACTGGAGCATTTACGATCCAATGTTTACATTTACCAATATAAAGCATTTAATGAATAAGTTAAAAAAATGCCAAAATCTGTGAAAAGGCCCCTTTAAACACTTTATGTTTACCGCGTTAGAAATAAGATGTAGTACATGTGTGGGCAGAATTGATCTTATTATCCTACTCATAAGCAATAGCTCGGGTGATAACAATAAAATAGTATACTGCACAATAGTGTTTTTTATAATTGTTAATTAATACAATATTGAACATCAAGACGTTCTTCCACTGAAGCTCATTTCTATTATAAAATCTCTTTAATCTGATATGTAACGCACTGTAGTTGTCCTTCACAAATCTTGGGTCACAGTCTGATTGACATTAATTAGGGGTTGATGGTTAACACAGCATTAACACCAACGTACGGTTTAACAGTGCTGTCGATAAGACTTCTTCATAGATTGTTTCATCAATTATATACTGCATTCTGCATGTTAATATGATAGTAATACACACATGTTTTGTAAAACGAACTTCTAACAAGACATGTCATTCAAACTGTAAAAGGAGTCCGATAATCCATTATATATTCATTTATTGGTGATTGCAAACTATTTTACTTTAGAATACTAGAATTTAGAACTTAGATCGTCAGCGCTTTGATTACTCCAGCGGCTGTACGAATTATATAAGATATGATAGATTTGCTGACTTTTAGTAAGACTGTTTTGATTGATTAAGAGAATCGTAAATTGGGCACAGCGCAAAAAAGCAGAAGAAGACGCAATATGTTTTAATGGTGTGTCTGAATCCAAAATGAGTCAATCCTTCTGAATATTTAACCGCGTTCTGAACGGATGTATTTTCGTCCGGTCATTCATTTTTTTCAACATACATATAAATATATATGCACGCTAATGTTGCCAAAATAATAAGAAGTATCATTATCGGTTTCATTTGAATGCTTCATTCAGCTGTTCAACATCATGTTGTCACGTTCAGACTTGGATATTATGAACATTTGCATGATCATTCAGCATCAGTTCGTATTATTGTAATATATGCAAATGAGTCTGACTATTTCAGTTCTAAACTTACTGTGGTTCTGTACGCGTGGGCGAAGCTTACAAGTAATCATGCGCATGCATTTATGTTCTTGTAAGAATGTTTTCTTTGTTTTGATATTCACAGAAATTTCATAAAACTGTTGTTCATTTGTGTATTTATATTAAAATAAAAGATGATTTAGTATACAACTTTGATTTTTGATGAATCAAATGTTTTTGTTGCACCCAAATTATTTTTCCAAAGTCAAACAACTTTCGGGATACCTATTTTGGTTGCGCAATTGGAACATAATACCTAAATAATTAGCGGTATTATTGAGCCTTCCCAAAGAAAGGCTGTATAACAGATTTATAATTGTCTCTTGCAAACGTGGAAAAATGTTTTCGGATTAATCCGTTTGTCGTTTTGTTTGCCGTTGATTTCTTCTTCTGGATTCACAAGATTGATGCGAATATATTGACTCGCCCTTACATTTCATCACCATGAACATTTTGAAAACACTAGATTTGCAAGATTTTTCCACTTGAACAGTTCTTTTACAGAGTAGAGTTGGAGGTTATGTTCTGACAAATTTCAAGATGTATGTATTTCTATTATACGGTGCAAGATGCGTTTAGTGGATGACTTCATAATCTATTGTATTTTAAGATTTATGTTTATTTATTAAAAAAACTGATCCTAATATAGTTATATTTATCACTTGTGTATATAAATCATCACTATTTATAAATTGTAACACATAAAATAAAAATATATATAGAGAGCTCTCTCTCTCTCTGTCTCTCTCTCTGTCTCTCTCTCTCTCTCTCTCTCTCTCTCTCTCTCTCTCTCTCTCTCTCTCTCTCTCTCTCTCTCTCTCTCTCTCTCTCTCTCTCTCTTTCTCTCTCTCTCTCTCTCTCTCTCTCTCTCTCTCTCTCTCTCTCTCTCTCTCTTTCTCTCTCTCTCTCTCTCTCTCTCTATATATATATATATATATTTATATATTTTTATATATATTTTTTAATAAATCGTTGATCAATTTAGCTTTATATTACATTTTTGTTGCATTCCTTAATATTCATTAGAATGTTTTATAATACCCTGCCACAAGTATCGACAGAATAATTACTTATACTATAGAGGCTTATTTGAAAACGATTATGATGCACAATTGTATTTTGCACCGTTGAAAACTAACAGTTGAGTGGAGAACTTGTCTGCATTTTCACAATTACAATCAATACAACTTGGGTGTGCCCGTTATGCGTGTATCATGTTTCTTGTTTTGCTATGAGAATTTCTTGGCCAGCGGTCGGTGAACCTGTCTTTCTAAATCGTTTATCATTGGGACTATTCTCTATGTACAAAAATATGCATTCCGATAAGAAAGTCTCTGGATGTCTAGAAATGTTATTCTATGCCTCGACATAAATATCGTTCATAGAATGCTGTTTAAAATGGAATGAATATAAATGAAATACAGATAACGGTTAACTGTAGTATATTTGCACCATGAACAAACAACAGCCGCTGCAGTATATGTTATATCAGATGGAAACAGCATCGTGTATACCCTATGTATAAATATATGTATTAACATACGTGCAATTTGTTTATTTTTAATTTGGTAACGAACAAACATATGTGCAGTCTTTGCGTATAAGCAAAAAACAAACGCGAGATCAACTATAGTAAATTGCGTTACCACATAGTTAGATTTAGTTTAAACATATTTAATTTTACTTCATTCAATCGGAAGCACAATGCTTATTGAAACACTCTCGATTCCGTAAACTAAGTTGAACCAACACTTGCTGTCTTTGGGAAAGATCTAAAGAACTCTCCAACAGAGGAGATCGAACACGTTACTTCCCGGTTGACGGGGTAATACTGTAGCTACTTCAAAAATTTATTTTATGTGCAGATATGCAATTAACTATCCAAATATGAAAACAAGCTGTGTCCTTTATCGTAACAATTTGCTTGTCACCAATGCATTACGCTTAACTAAGCAGATTTCTGATTTTCTTAAAATCTTATATTTTCTGGGTGTCTATGTAAGTTCAAAATTAATACGAGACAATTAATATTTTAACGTACACATTATCATGTAAACCACATCGGCTGCAAAAAAGCACGAACTGATTGTCAGAATGCTCTCCTCCAAATCGAATATCACATATTCACCGAGCGATTTTATGAGTCTCGGTTTTGAAAACCGAGTTTTACGCATGCGCGTTAAGTGCCGTCCGAGATCAGTCCATATACACCGCAAAGGCTTATCTTAGACGACACATTCAGCTTTAATGGAATGTAATTACGTTATTCATGTCCGTATTTGATCTAAAAACACTTCGCTTTATAGATCAACACTTTCAGTGATGAAACTTCTTTAGAAACAATTGAACTATATGCTATTTCAACACTATTTTAAACTGTATTGCTTGTTTCGATCTTATTTTGCACATCATCAAAATAACGGGAGAGCAATCGCACATGGGAAGCGAACAACGACAACGAGCGAGGCCTGGTATTGTAATGCGCATGAGGGGGGGGGTGTAGAGGATTAGGGTAAGAGTTAGGGGTCGGGTTTGGGTAAGGGTTAGCCTTAACCCTTACCCTAACCCGACCTATGACCCTAACCTAACCATAACCCAGGGTTATCTCCCCTATATCAGGCCTCACTCGTTGTCGTTGTCCGCTTACCGTTGAACATAGACCTCGCAAGCGCTTTAATGTGTAGATATGCGTTGTATCCCTTGCGCGACATTATCTCAATTTTCACACCGGAAACAAAACGCAGTCCCTCAAGTTGTTTATATAATACTTTAATAGCTGTGTTTGTTAATATGCTTACAAAGGTTTCGTAAGTTAGACTAAGTACGTCATTTAACAGAACATGTACACTCAAATTAGTGTACGAGTCTCATTGCGACCTTACTTCCGTAATTTATTAGACTAGTTTTCAATAAAAAAGGAACATAACAATTCATATAATGCACTTACATGTATTATAAAATAACGTTGCAAACGCAAATTCTTGTTTACGAAAACTTGGCACTGGCTAGATAAAACAAGAGATTATTCCGAATGATTGACCTTAAACTTAACAATACTAAGTTATCGTTATTTCAAGTGATGTCAAACTTATTATCCTAATTAAATTTAAAATTTAAAAAATACGACGATAGTTTATAGTTGTACGTCATCTTTCTCGTGCACTTGTCTTCGAATATGTATCCGGCGGAAATCTTCGCAAATGAACTCCATTGTTAAAAAATTATACTGAAATTAAAATGTTAAAATTAGGAAATACATTTGTTAAACAGAATATTGTAAAATATTTAAAATAGTAGATTAATCAGCTGAGTGCGCAAATAAAAGTGATTGCTCTTATTAAAAAAGCAAATCTGTGTGTTACATTTTAATTCCCTTGTTCAATGGGCACACAAAAAGATAATCAATACGTTAAGGTATTCAACATGCTTAATAGCGCACTGACTTGTATCTGCATAAGTCATTTCAGATGTTCGCTAAATGTCTTACCAATCATTTAATACCATGTATTATCATGTAAACATTTTAGCTATTTTCTTCGCAGTGAAAACACAATATTTACTCACAAAACCGTTTGCATACGCACGTGCTAATCAACACACAAGCCGATAACATTTTTTGTATTATTAACTTTACTTTCTCATCAATTTAAATTACACTTAGCATCCCATCAATCGAAATTTACTTTATGCTTTTATTTATTGTTCAAATGGTGATACTTTTTGCTCTGATGTTCTCTTTAGGATGCCCTACAATAATTTCAAAATGCAAGACGATGGTCCAGTATTTCGTACACAAAATATTTATTGCTTATTTGTTATAATGAATGTAAATGAGGTGCTCCTCTGTACCGTTGCCCTTGGTATGTTAGCGTATTGATTAGGCGCGGATATATAAAATAATTTATTTAAAATAGGCATCTAGTATTTTTGCAAATTTTTATCATAAGCACTCAAGAGGTTACAGCTGTGACTTAATATCGAGTTTATATTAATTTTAAAATATTTTGAAAAAATCGGGTAAAAGTGGGTGCAAACGTATGAATATACTTACGCGGTCACATTTCAGCAACGAAATATACTTGTATATATTTTGTTATCGAGCAAACATATTTGCAATCAAATAATAGTATTACGGTATCGATTTTATACAGTAAAACCGAGCTTATGATCATAAAACCGGTATGTCCAAATATGTCCAGCACTACGAAAATATAGACGTCGGGATTAAACATTCACGTTCAATGTATGAAAAGGTTTGCTTTGCTCTTAATTACATTATAGTACATTTTACTCAAATACATTATCTTTCAGGGTAACATATTTGTTATTCGAATACAATTCGAATCAACAGCAAGAAAAGTGTAATTGTACGTATAGACATCATCACAGTTTGAATAAGTCTTTCAAAATAGTATGCTTCATTTATCGATCGTTATAACTGTTAAATGTGGATAAGAACAATAAGTAGAGAAACACTATTTTGGACTTAAATTCAAAATAAGTTTGAACTAAATATAATGTGATATATAATGTGTTATTTTCGCTTTACTTAAGGTAAATTTTGAGTCATATTGAACTAAGTGTTTCTGGTTTTAATTTTCTGGTCTACGTATGTTTGTCTTTCTGTTTCTGTCCAGTATTGTTGTGTCCATATTCGCGTTAACTTGGGCAAGACATTCATTACAATCGCTGATAACATTAGTTGTAGGACGTTACTTGAGGACGTAATCACGGAATGATAGAACAGTTTTTCCAAGTTGATTACATCTCTGAAAGTCACCTTTCTTAGCAGCTACTTGCATCACACCGACCAAGCTTTCCAAGTGGACTTTACTGCCATAAGTCATATTCCCCCGTCCATTTACGGCTTTATCAAACATGCCAGCTGCTTTGTCCCATTTCCTCTTTCATATACAATTTCCCCGAGTATGAATTTGGAAAGTTTAGCTTTGATATCATTACCTCCGAGTCTTTCAGATCCTGTGATGCTTTATCTAATATACCCATGGTTATGTACGAGTTTGCAATATTTATCAAAGAATTAATTTGAGAAACATCTGACATTTTAGACATTCTTTTAATTTCAAGTCCTTCTTGAAAATATTTCATCGCCGTCGTGTTGTCGCCTGTTTGGAAATACATGATTCCAATATTATTTAACGTCGATCCGACACTATGATGGTGTTTTCCTAATATTATTTGACTCTTATTTAGGGCCGCACAGTGTTATGTCATTGCTTTTTTTAATCTTCCTATGAATCCACAAACAAACATGCATATAATAATAGATCAGATATGTTTAGCGCTCCATCATCAATACATCTATTACAATATTATATATATTAGATCATAGTGTATTAATATAGCATAACAGTAGTGTCGTACAGACATTTTCTGCCTGTTGATGTGTATTTATTCTAAATATACAGTAAAATGTACATAGTGTTGTCTTATACAGTGTAAGAGCTAATGAGCGAAAGTGAAAATAATCTTATAGCATATGAAGAGTATTTTATTAACATTTCTGCAATTCATAAACGTTAGACATGTACATCACAGAAATCGGGAAAACTGGCCGAAACAATAAAACTAAACTAGACGTATAAATATCAAGCGACTTGCTTGGACTTAAACTGTATCCATTCAACAAAAAATTGCTTAAATAAGTTTTATTAAAACAAATTTATCAGTATAATCTTATTTTAGATATTACGACATACATTAAATTGTACATATAATACAGATGCCTGTACGATAGTGTTAATACAGAGATAGTTAAATCAATGTGCCTCCTTAACTATGTTAGTGTCATCCCAAGACAGTAAATAAATCATATACGGCAGTAACTTATTTTGGCATTGGGTGTGATTCCATGGTATCGTCAACAACACAGCTATTAACATGACAACCATACTCAACATTGTGAATATCATACAATTTAAGTTGCCTGTCTTCAACTTTATTACAATAACCTAACTGCCCCAAGGTTATTCCGAGACTGTTCAACGACTGTATAACTAAACAATGAAATTGCCTCCTGGAGAAACTAGAAATAGCCAAAGATTTCTCGAAGTCAGTGAAACGACAGTGTTCCATAACAATATAATAAACTCTTTCTACGCAGAGCAGTCAATAAAAACGAAAAACATGAAGCTATTATAAAATTATTATATATATGCATCAACAAGCTACTTTCGGCATAAAGCTTGCATGAACTTGATAGTAGTACGTTGTTGTTTGTATAGAAGTATTGATTCATGGTTTTACTTAAATTGCAAATCATTAGTGGCATTGGGAAGTTACCAAATAACCTCTTCATTTAGATCCTGGAGCATAAGGTTATATCCGATCCGTTAATAAGCGGTTGCTATGTGTAAGGTTTTCCAGATATTTTCAAAATACGTAGAGCTGCTGTGTATTTGAAAAGGCCTTCTTTCAGGATATCCCGCTAATATACAGACATACACATTTAAGTAAAAATGATTACTGAAAAAATATGTGTTCTGCTTCTATAAACAACGCAAGTATATTTTTGAATACAGATACTTGCATGTCGATATTAATTTATTTAACCAACTTTTCTTTATATGCCCCAATACGTATAGAGATAAACTTAAGCTGCACCAGCAGGACAGTAACATTATTATCTAATGCGGTCTTTAATATATGACAAGAGACCGGTTGCAAAACTGTGAGACACAAAGCAAACAAGTGGACAAGACGAAAACAACTAGAGGAACCGAATTGGAAAGGCAAATCAGAATATTACCTTGCCGTAATTGTAAAGGCTTCCCAATGCCAGATTTACTACAGCTTTGTTAATCGCTTTTCCGTATCTATCTGCTGCGCGAAGGCATTCAATAAAGAATTCCTCAGCGTTACCTTGAAATAAAGTTGCTCAGTGAGAGTACTGTTTGAAAAACAAATGGTTTGCAGAATAGATTAATTTAATAGCTTGGTCGCTTCCATTATTGTAAATCAGCACTTAATACGCAGGCATTGGAGCAGACCATAACGAATATTCATTCAGCGCGATGTAGTCAGATAAATGTTGATTGCAATAAGCGTGTAATTCTTAAGTCCTGCAATGCTTGAAATAGAAGCCGTCAGAAATGTACCTTTTCAACTAAACGTGTATTGTGTTCTTCAATACAACGATTCATTTTGACTTTTTTTAAATCAAAATTACTTACCGTGAAAATGCATATAATGTTTATTTAACGTGTGTTTTTATGTCAAATTAAAGATTTAAAAGGCAATAAGAATCATATATGCGATTCAAATTCTTGCGATGTATGAAATAACGATTCATTTTCATATGTGTTAAATCAAAATTACTTACCGTGAAAATGCGTATAATGTTTATATAACGTTTGTTATTATATAAACTTATAAATTTAAAAGAAAAACAAATCAAATATGCAATTCAAAGTCTGGTGATGTAAAAAATCTTGTTTCATAGTATTTTCTTTTTGTTGAAAGATGATAACAAAATGCTTTGACAGGTATGCAAGATATACAGGAGCTTGAACAATAAAAACACTGCTATTTAAAAAAAGTCCGAACGATTTACCTTTTTTAACGTCATTGTGTGCATAAACCGCCCATCGCTCTTTATATGGTAATAATGTAAGATAATACTTTTAAGTGTAATACTTTTCATAACCTGTCAGCCACCGTTCGATATCAAAGAAGATAATTGATATGCTACTCGAATTTAACCCTTTGCATGCTGGGAAATTTGTCGTCTGCTAAAATGTCTTCTGCTGAATTTCTAAAATTAGCATTTTCTTCGATTTTTTCAAAGAACACTATCAGAATAGCAAACAGTTTGGATCCTGATGAGACGCCACGTTCTGTGGCGTCTCATCTGGATCCAAACTGTTTGCAAAGGCCTTTAAAATTCGGTTCCCGCACTGAAAGGGTTAACAGAATACGAATACGTATAACAAGCTTAATTTTCATATTTTAATTAATGTTGAGTTATTACCGTTTGTTATTCAAACGAAACGAAATAGAGATTAAGAAACAGAGCGAAATTGGAAAACATGTGAAGTCAGAAATTTGATTTAGCCTCAAAAATACACAGTCGAATTCTCAACATGCGAAAACTTTACCTAACAAACAGATATGGCACACGAACAAAGCAGACAATGTGTTTTGCATGAAAAACTCAAAAATGGTTACCATATATTTATTCACTAAAATACTATTTGTAAAAGAATAGTTCATAGTTCGTGTAAATCAAAAAAAATAAAGGTAACTTGTTTAGCAAAACAATGCCTAATTTTGCCTTCCGTCCCTTATCGCGTACAACAAGACATAAAAATATATATAACACTTATATAACCAAAACACGGCTGCTGCTGCTGCTGCTTATGATGATGATGATGATGATAAGGATGAGGATGTGATGCTAAGTACCCTTAATAACGCTGCGTGTAATGTACATTCGCGAGCTTATTATTGTTAATAAGTGAGTCTTCAATCTGTCGAGAGATTCCCTTGTTGCGTAGCTCCTTACACGACTTGCAGTATCGTTCACCGAGAACGTCACAATGCTGACGTTGCAACGTCCGTCGTTTACCCGACTTACTAGTGGGGACCGTTTTATTGCTTTCTAAATATGACGCCAATATTGACAAGCATGCGGGAGACTTACTGTTCCGTTTTGTTAAAGACTGTGAGTACACTTCGGACGTGTATTGTTTCTGACATTCTCGGCACGTGAAACACTGAGGATATATGTCGGGAATGTGCATTTCATCTCGCACGAAGCGTTCTCGTTGTCCAGTTCCTTTGTAGCGCCGAAATACGTATATTTTCTCGTGCAGGTTTGAAGGATCATACACGTTACTTTTGACGCGTTCTGACGTTTCGATGGGTGGTAAAATCACAGTGTGTTCGTGTACCAGTCTGCTTATACAGCGGTGAAATTTGGGCCTGTACAGAGCTATATCTTCTTGAGCATCAGACGACTTTCGTGAGTTACATTTCCGGAACGGTAGAAAGTTATTACCTATGCTCGGAATTTTCCACAACCCGCGTGTTAATTCAAATTTATCCTCATTATGTTGACTATATTCAAATAAATTTCGATACTTCCTACATTTAGACGATGCTTCTCGGGTACGGGATGGTAGTGTTCGCGCAGTCTTTATATTTCTGTCATTGTCGACTACTTCGACTGGTGTCCAGATGTCAAGTTCGTCCGGAAATCGCGCAGGAAGTGAATGTCCCAGCTGTACAATTTTAGGCAATATTTCTGTCCTGGATCTCAAATGGTTCATTGGAATATTTCGAGAATTTGCCTTCGACATGTTTGGTCCTGGAAAAAGAGGAAATTTTTACAGTGCACATTCAATACAAGTTTTTAAAATGTGACTCACGCAATCATCCGACAACGGGTCAATTTTCAATTAAGATTGATAACATTTTTATATGAATATGTGCCTCGCTTAGGAAAAACGGGACCAACTGCATGTCAAAACAGACTAATAAGGGACGACACAACGAGACCTACTGCATGTCCAAACAGATTTATAAGGGACGACACAACGAGACCTACTGCATGTCCAAACAGACTAATAAGGGACGACACAACAATACCTACTGCATGTCCAAACAGACTAATAAGGGACGACGAAACGAGACCTAACGCATGTCCACACAGACTAATAATGGACGACAATTTCCGCCTAATATGGAATTGTCTCTGAAAAGAGAATTCATTTAACTTAAACGAAAACTACACTAAAGGCGGAACGTGCCGTGCGTGATAAACCTTTGCGGACCGCAGTTGCTAACCTGGGATGACACTTTACGAACATGCAACAACCAGTTTTCCCCGAACGAGGCTCGTATCTAATCGGTTAGAATGGTAAATACCACCAACCTCGAACATAACATGTGCCATAACCCTAACACAACGATGGTAATGTATTAATAGATGTATATGTATATTGGAATCACCATCATACAAATGATCAATACGTGTAATATACTATTTAAACATTAAGCGGATCAGTTAACATTAATAAAAGTCAGTAAATTTGTTACGACAAATATTGCTCGCCAACTTTAATAAATATACTGGACACTCTTACAATTAATTAGCGTGTGTAAACAAGCATGGTTGAGTCTCAAATATCCGAACGCGGTTAATATTCATGGAAGTATTGACTTTTTATTTAATTTCAAACAGACTTTTGATATATGTGATCAATACACTGCTCGCAATAAGTCTGTTTATATGCTAGCTATGTGAATGTTTTAAAAAAGTATATATAATTCTAAACCAGTGTCATCGTGTTGGTATTTATGTTGCTTTATATAAAATGAATTACATAATTACACATTCCTTCTCACAATTGGTGTATGTACTGACGTTCTTAAAATAATAAAAAGTTTTACTACAGCGTATTAAAATAGTTGCATAACGTTACGGTGTGTTCATATAATACGTAAGAGTGATTCTGATATTTTGAACGTATATTGTATAGTTCACATATGATTTGCTTTATTACATACCTTGTTTCGAATGAGATATCTATGGATGACTAATCCAAATTCGAAATGTTAAATCACTGCATGAAGTTTAACGCTATTATAAATAATTTATCGCCAATAGTTGTCGATTCTCTGTGTCATTCCGTCAATACTTCAATATTAATAAATCGTTTCCGAATATTCCAATTGCTATCGCCACGCTGTTGTTTATTCAAGATTATTTAAGATTAGTTTTAACCCCAGTTCCACCGCCAAAGTAAGTCCATTTAATCAACAGCCGACAATGAAGTGTAAATATATTAAACAGTTTTCCTGCCAATGTTTTCTTAAGGATACATATTTTAAAAACGATAAGTTTATAAAGCTTATTAAAAGCGACTGACGTTTATCCTATGTGTACACAATACTCAAAACATCTGCAAGCCTTTATAAAGTGAACTATGCCAACTGCGTAAATGCGTATAACTTTCATAAAGTGTGCCAAAAGTAATTATTATTAAATTACATTTTTCGGTTTGATTGATTTGTGTAGAATGCACACGTGCGCGAAGTCAAAAGTTAAAGGTGTATATCAGAACATAACAAAGCATGGACATGCAATATTAACTACGAATAAAGCGAAAGGTGTCGTCCCTGATTAAACTGTGCAGATCTGCATAGGCTTCTCTGGGGAGACTCGTTTAGCACGTGCATTAAGCCTCGTTTTCTCGAAGCGTGGATCTATCAAACTAGACTGGTTTACGGATTAAAGACGAGTCATTTGCTTTCGTCACAAGTCGACTTAATATGTGTGGAAACTGCTCATCTACATTTCTGCATTCTTGTCAATTGATCCTGTCACATGCAGCAACTTGAAACTCTTAAACGGGGATTCAGTTTGTTAGATAAAATAAAACAAGAAATAAACTGCATTGTCTTTCGTACTCTGATCTGTTACGGTTATGACTTGACGGTGAGTAATTTGTTTGGTTGGATTAAAGGCATGTAGATTGTTCGAATGACAGTATGTTGAATAATTGCTATTGCTGTGTCGGCTCGTATGTTAGTTAATTGGTTGATACGTTTTTGATGATATGATCAGTGTCATGCTAACATGGGACCATGAAACCTTGCCTGAATGCATAGCGGACAAAGTAGCTCCTGAAGACTGTGAGAAGGCGCAGGCTAGTCTAGAGCTACGCTGTTCTTACATGGCATAAGACCTATTTTCGTATGACGCGACTCATTTTTGTCTTGGATGATAACAAGTAGTATAATTATTTGTTTAAAATTGACTGAAGATTTTACTGAAATGTTGAGATGTGTTTTATTATAATCAGTAGGCTAAGTAAATATTTAACATCTTGTGTAACGAGAATAACTCATAATGCATTATCTTTTATTAGTTTGCATCGATATAAATATCCGTAACTTAATTATTTAATTATCGCTTTATAGTCATTAAGCTTTTAACACCAATTATGATACGCTTATTGATCTCCTAATTCGATCTTTATTTGCTATTTGGTGTTAGAAAGTTAGTAACTTGACACTTCTTTTAAGGAATATTAACTTTACCCAATAACAGTTTCATGCCAGGCTATATTGTAATGTGGTCGATTTGATTAATCTTGGTTAATGGCTTTTTATCTGTTAAAATTGATATCTTTTTAATTGATATTCTGACAGGTAGAATTGATAAAAACGCCTTTTAATATATTTGTTCATTGCTTGCAAATCTATAAAAAAAAATCGAGTGCTGTCGGCATTTTCTCGCCAAATATAAAAACGCGAAAAGAAAAATGGTTCGATGAAGAGATTTGTTAGCAATTGAACCGAGATACTGCGGATTTATATTAATTTATCGTTAAACAATATTAATTAAAAAGAGGATTTTATTACCTTAAATCCGTCAGAAATGGTTTTTGCTACACTGTAAATAATTACTTTCCGTGAAGATGACATCAATGAATAAAATAAGTTTTTTTGTTTTCTTTAATGAAAATATCACAGCGAGGAAATTGTGGGTATGTATTATATGATCAGCGATATGCGAAAATATTGAGTCTTATACCTTATGGTACCAGCATAGTCTCTGACCTGCAATTATGTTCAGGAGCTAACTGAGACCACAAAACATAGGACGATTTTATAGCGGACAACTTTGTCCCCGACCAGTCTGTGTAGATGTGCAGGCTTGTATTGGGCTACGCGGGACGCATATGACATAACATCCATTTTCGCATGACGCGATTGATATAACATGCATTAGCGACACGGTACCAAACTGATGCCAGCAAATACTAACAAGCTACACGTAGTATATTTAAAAGCTTAAATGTATTATATGTGTTGTATTATTGTGTATTTGGCACCCTTTATAATACTTACCATCAATTGTTTCTAAATGGCTTACAAGAAATAGCTTTAAAGAGACTTGTTAACGGATTTGGGAATTGTTGAAAATGAATGTATTAACCAAGATTTGCATTTGTTTTAAATAATTATAAAAACGAAAAAAGTCAAATTAGAAATGCGCCTGCCTAGGGGATCGAACTCGGGACCTAAAGAAGCAAAAGCCTCCGCGCTCCCACTACATAACGCAGTCATTTCAACTTGCAAGGTATCTGGAACGCTATTTCGGTAACATATTTTTGTCTTTAATATATATGAGCATCGAACTTATATATGACAGCGTTAAAGCATTAATTGTAAACAATATTGGCTGGCGGTGTTGTTTTGCTTTTTGAAATATAACGCATGGATTATTTTTTTCATCTATGACAATTTTTGTTAATTGTCATTTTATCAATATATGAACAAGTCTTTTACATCAATAATATAAATACAAATAGTTTATAACATTTGAGACTGTTTTAAATTTAAAACGTAAATATTTATTTAATAACAATTGATAAGTTGATTCATGGGCTTCGTACATCTAACGCGAATCTCTATATAGGTGAACCGAAAAATACGATTGAGTGCTATATTAAACTATGGGAGAAACATGTATCGGTGTATTAATAAAAGAAGAAAGTGTTTTAATAATATTATAATGTCTGTAACTTTTAATTAATAACTATCGATGTATGGCTAGCTTCTATTCAATGAGCGCGAATGTGGTAATGTTGGAAGCAGTAGTCGATCCACTAATGTCCCGATATACAAAGTATCAGCAACTATTCCGTACATTTCCCTGTGTAATGTAGTCGCTTTAATTTCATATCGCGCTGTGATACGTCAACCAGTTCTCTGGTTCCTCGCTACCAATCAGAACTCTCCTTACTTTACCGGCCGAAATAAATTAACCCGTCTCTAATATAATAAGTTCCTTCGAACGCTCAGCCCTAATATGTTTGGCCACTTTATAACAATCAAAATAGTGGACTGTAACCAGAACAGTAAGGACAAGATTTTGCATATCTACATAAATAACAATATAGAATAGTTGAGCAACACTAGCAATTTAAGAAATCGACAGAGTCATTAATATTTACCTCCAGACTGATTCAAATACATTTTTGTTGAAAACAAATCATCGAAGTCATTCATATCGAGCAAATTAAAGGCATTTTCCTATTGAATCACCAAACAAGAAGTGAAAAACATAAAACTGATTTAATATTAAAATACACACTTTTATGTATCGTGAAATGTAATAAAATACTTTTTATTTAGTAGCCTTTACACTTAGAACAAGCATATTTAATGTGAATATATGATCGCAAGTCAAATAATCTGAACTAAAGCCCGTGTTCGATTTTCATTAACAATGTATTATTATCTTCTAGATATAAAGTGTGCTTGTGAATTACAGCGGTTAAAAATCTTGCTGAATCAACTTAAAAGTGCATTTCGCCTGAGACTGTTTAGCTCAAGATTATAAACTATATTTTTTTTAATGGGTCGTTCTCTGTGAACGGGGGGTTAAATACATGTGCGTAAAGTGTCGTCCCAGATAAGCATGTGCCGCACAGGCTAATCAGGGACGACACTCTCTGCATTTTTGATATTTTTCGTTTAAAGAAAGTCTCGTCTTAGCAAATATCAAGTTTAGGCGGAAAGTGTCGTCCCTGATTAGCCTGTGTACATGTTAATCTGGGGCGAAACTTTACGCACATGCATTACACCCCTTTTTCACAGAGTACGACCCAAATGAATTGTTATCACACCCGTCAGCAAATCTACGTGTAGAAGTACTCCGGTGCAATTATATATTAGGGACATGTTATTTATTTAGGGTTATTTCGTTTTTATTTTATTATTTAAGTTAATAATACCAACTTGATATTGTATGTCTCAAATGTATGGTTCAACGTGCATTTCTAACTAATTGTAATAATCTTAATAATGTGAAAGAACTGTTCAGATTTAAATAAAAAGTTATCTTATTATTGTTTTGCTGATTAAACGTGGATACACTGTCAAATGCCTTACAGTCCATTAACAAAATATCGCTTGGTGAGGGTAAACATTAAAGACAGTTAATTTAGTAAACGTATGTTCATTTAAAGAAATATATTTAAGTCTGCAAAATTACTAAACAGTAGTTATAAATTAAAAAATAGATAAGATCTAATATGTGTATAATACATTGCTTTCTGCATCATTTTTTATATGCAGTTGCCATTAACTGCAATTACATATGTTAGCTAGTGCGGGCCGAGTTGATATCTTCCGAAGCGGATCAAATTATTCTGGTTAACCTTAAATATGTGCGCTTTTTTGTTAACAATCAGCTATCCTCAATCAAGTTTTTTTGTTTGGTTATCATATTAATTATGTTTTTAATATTGTTTATGTGTATACTTAAACGTGGGTTAACCTAACGGAAGTTAAAGTTTTGAGCAACCGAACCACCACAGCCTTTCTTGTTAGTCACATTGGATATAAGTGACTCTGTTGATTTAAGGGAAACTCTTAAATGAACATTTTTAGGTATTTGCTTATAGTATCTATACTTTGTCGAACTTTCAACAGTATCAACAAAATTCGATTTGTTAAATGCTACTTACTAGTTATTTGTAATTACTCGGCGAATAGTTGAATTCCTGCCAATCAATTAGCTCGATTAAAGTAATATTAATGAAATTAAATTGGTTTGAAATAATCTTTTAGCTGACAGAATCACAGTTTGTATAAGATATACAAATACAATAGCTTAAAATATGGGATGAATTAACTGATATTGTCAAACCAAACATATTAACTACACACCCAAATCATATTAATAAACATAGATTGTAGATAATTGGATAAACATAGACTTACTTGCAAACCAAGTAAGCTATTTTTATGTTGTCATTATTTTGCTATAAGTTACTCAGTTTTCTATGCAGAACAGTCCCTGCCCAGTTTTGTTTCCCGTATCTTTGCCAATATTTCTTTGGCCTTCGTCTGATTTCGATCGCCGCGATAAACATCGTACAACCGCGAAAGTTCAAGTAACTTATTTTCCAATGCTTGGTTTGCTCCATCACTATCATCCAAATATTCGTATGCCCTTTTACGATACCCATAACATTCCTGAAGCTGTGGAAGCCTTGGGCGTTTTGTGATCATGTCATTTCGAAAGGTTTCAACAGAATTCCCGAGCTCAATGCACTTTCTATACTGGCCTTTCTCTAAGGCTACTTCCATCAAATGAACAAGACTTTGAACGTGAGTATATTGACCAGTGGCTGTTTCAGCACGAACTTCCAACGCTTTTGTAAACATCTCTTCCGCTTTGTCTAAATTGCTTACTTTTATATACATTCTCCCAAGTGTATTATTGACATACGAGATTGTGCCAGCGTCTTTTACATTCTCGTTGTAGAGTATATTATGAGCTTCATTCAGCAATTGCTCTGCTTTGTTCGTTTTATTCAAATTTAGGTATTGTATAGCCACATTAGTAAGAGATGCAATTAAAGACTGATGTGTTGTTTTTGTTTGCTTTTTAATACGTAGACCTTCTTGAAAATATTTAAAAGCCATTTCAGCATCTCCTTTTTGGTGATACATTAAACCTAGGTTATTAAGGACTACACCAACGCCAGGATGAAATGGTCCGTGTGCTTTTTTAGTCGTTTCGAGAGATTTAAGAAGAATCTTTTCAGATTGCTCAAATCGGCCTGAAATAAACAAACTCTTAGAGATACACATATGTATTTGTTAGTTTAGAGAATATATTCAGATATACATAATATTATGTCGTAATACATGCTGCTAAGTTCTTTATTGTAATTACAAAATACTCGTAAATAGACGATATTGTGGAAACAAGTACTGTGAAGGCAACAATTTACATCTTATGTTAATATGTATTTGCAAAAATAATGGTTTGCCAAAAGGATAATGTATATACAGTCAACATGACTAACCCCGTCGCACACATTCAAAATGACTAACAACGCATCACACATTCAACAAGACCGAACAAACCATGCTTGATAATCGCGATTTATCAATTCGTACATACAATGTACTAAACACGACTTGTCAAGACATACACAGGTAATGTGCATTTCGTAGTCACACAAAAACGACTTACCAAGCAACAGAGTGCCAGCACGGTTTATCGAGCCATGAGCACATAATATGACTGACCAAGTCATACACACTCCTGCAATAGTTACGTTACATGACTTGCTAAGCCATGAACGGTCGATACGATTTAGAATACCATACACTCTCAACAACACTTATCAACTTATACACACTCAATTCGACTTACAGAGTCATACACACTCAAAATGCCTTACCATGCTATGAACTCTTGATATGACTTACAAAGCCATAATGACTCAAAACGACTTTCCCAGCCATACACACTCAACATGACAAACCAAGTCATACACTTTCAACACGACCACGCTTTTCAGTTACAACACATCTTACCAAGTAATACACATCAATCACGACTTACCAAACCGTGCACATCCAACACGACTAACCAAACCATACAATAACAACAAGACTTACCAAGCCATACACTCTTAAAAAAACTGTGACAGTCACTTAACATGACTTAAAAAGCCTTACACACTCACAACGATTTACCAAGCCCTACATGTGCAACACAGTAATAAACACGAAACATACATTACCCAGTAATACACCCGCAGCACGACGTAAAAAGTCTTACACATGCAACACGATTTACCAAACCCTACATTGCCAACACGGTCATAAACACGAAACGCGAATTACACAGGCATAAACTCACAACACGACTCATCAAGCCATATATAGGTAATATGACTTGCTAAGCCATAAACACCCAATACGATTTTTATCAAGCCATACAAATTTAACATGGCAAACCAAGTCATAACTTTCAAAACAACTTACCAATTCCTACACTTCCAAGTCAAATTACCAAGCAATACGCACTCAACAAGACTTACAAAACAATACACACTCAATGCGACTTACCAAGCCATACTAAAGTTATGCCCATGCTGTTTAAAGACTGCAAAACAAGAGCTTGGAAGTCCTTTCCAGAAGAACTTGATATACAGTATGACTTTTTCAAGTAACTGAAAAAAATACAAATATTTCGTTGCATTGAATTGTCAAATTAACGTTTACATGCGCATTTATGTTTTGTGAATATATCTGAACAAAATATTGGGTTCATCTTTAAACCTCAGTGCATCGCATTTGATACCCGTATTTATTTATATTTGTGATTTTTGCATTTTATCCTATCGATTAGACGTCAGTCACTTTATCAACTTATATTGTGGTGACCAAAGTGCTGTAATAATTCAAAATGCATTAAGTTATTCCTTGTGCCTGACATCCAATATACTATGTTCATCACAAATTAAACGTATTTTTAACTTACTTTGATCTATATACACGTGTCATATATACAATCATTTTCATGTAATTCTTATATTTACATCCGTGTTTAACCTTATAAAAAATCCTGACAATTAAAGAATCAGGATGTCTACCAATTAAAACGTACGAATGTTCGTCGGCCTGTTGTTAATTAACGACACAACGACATACATATTAATTCCAACGCCGATTGTCTTGTTTACAAACATGTTTAATTTGATATAACTATGCTTCGCTCGCCATTTTGTTTTTAGCAATTAATAACCTGACACTAGTTGTTGTTTTTAATCGTACTGTTAACATGATTGCTTATTAGCTGATGAAACCGAAGTTTTACTTGGGTATTGTTTTTAAACAGTTTTAACAATTTAGTGAACAATCAATATGTATAATACATATAAAAAATTATCTAGACCTCTAACGATACATTTTATTGTTGGGAAATTTGGAAAATATAAATACCTTAAGGCTGTGACATAATAATCCTGCATCATCAAGTTATACCCAATACCCTGGTACACGGTGGCAAGTGCTTTTGATTTTCCAGTTCCCTCCAATACTTTTAAGGCGTCTTTATAGATCCGTAATCCCTCCCGAAGATCGCCCTGTTAAGATGTGAATGATGAAGTGTTGTAGTACAAAATAGTTATGAAATAATATTACAATTTTGAGCCGTTTGTTCCACTTTTAAACGAAGTTTTCATCATATTTACAAGGTGTCAGTACTTTACAGCTGTTCATAGGACAAACGAAAGTAACATTCTAAATTATTAATTGCATACATGACATGTCAAATATCGTTGTTTGGAAATATCACCTTAACATTTGTGAAGATACTTCCAACAGCCACGTTCACAAGAGCAACGTCGGTTTCTTTGCCGTATCGAGAGGCAGCGCGCTTGCATTCACCGTAAAAGTCTTCACAGTTACCTTCATATGCAAATATAAGAAGATGTACGATATACTATTATAATTAAAAATAAAAAGGAAATAATTGTAAATATCGCGAACGTTTTGATAATTTTGCTGATCGTTCTCAATTTATTTGATTTTAGAATAAACTGAGAGTGATCAGACATTAATGAGAAAAACATGCATATACTAAACATTCAACAGCGATTCTGTAAAAAAAAGTTCCCAAACGAGAAATAAGGACAGTTTTAAATAATAAATTAATTAATTTCCTTAAACGGTTTAAACGTAAGGCAATGACTTCTTGAAAATAAATAAAATTACCAGCCATATATTTCTCAATAAATGATGTGCACTCAGTGGCCATCTGAATGAAGAAGGCATACGTGTCCTGAGTTGTATGATGTATTTCAGCCAACAACTTCTGAAGATTAGGTTGCTCCACAGCGAACTCTGAAAGAGCGCTGGCATATTCATGGGAATGGAAACGTCGTGATATGTCCGTCAGAACTATAGAAAACGTTTGACAGTATCTCCTTCTTATCTCTGCAATTAATACGTTTTTCCTCACAAATGAAGCATCGATATTTATAAATCTACATGAATAAAATACAATAATTAAAAGATATTGTCTTTCATTCGGAAAGCAAAGCAAAGCCATAACATTTGCTGATTGTACCTGGAAGATTTCGAATTACATAGAATGTAGTCAAACATTCTCTAAGAATCCCTTGTATGTTAAACCTTTGCTGTGCAGGGTCGTAATTCAAAAAGTGACGGTTTATCTTTGGTACAAGAACCTGGTGTTTGACAGTCGCCTGTGTCGGAGCATCTGCAATTGATAAAGTCTTTAATACGTTCATGTAATAATGATTCTGAAGAGACATCATCAGCACAGAAATTAGTTTTGTTAGTATTACTCTTTGCTACAGCTACAAAAAAAATTGGCCATCGGCCTATACAAATCGGGCAGTAAATACACAAAATATTAAAACTATTTACACAACTTGTGCAATCGATTGGAAACGGAAACAGCAATGTTAAGCGAAAACTACACATCATAAAATAAGAATCAACATAAAACAAAAGCCACAAATAAAATCAACATAGAACAAAGATCCCCTAATATGAGAAGTAAGAACCTAGGTCAACCCACACAATATGTATGGGGTGTTTTAAAAACCGCGTTTAAATAATAAGGAGGGGCAATACATATGTATATACAGATAAACATGTATTTCTCAATCAAAATTAATGAATAGTTAATAATATGTGTCATTTTATGTTAGACTATGGAATCATAACTGATGTCGGCATCTTTTCTAGCTCAAATTCAATTAAATCAATTATCTCATATGTTTAAAAAATAACTTTCGAACAATACATAGTATCACTAAACTAATTGAGCATGGATTTATTTCGAATTACTATTTACCCAGCATCGACCGCGCCTCCTCGGCATTAAATGAACCCGGGATGAAGTTAAGGATTGTGTATTTCTCTTTCAAGACGAAGGCCAGACGCTCGATAAAAGTGTGGTACACGTTACCTTTAATAATCATCGTCATTCAACTTGCAGTATTGTCAATGTTTTATATCTGATACTTATCGAAGTTAAAGTGTTTGAAACGATTTAGATTATTCATCAACATCTAAAAAAAGTTTGCAAATGTTAAGTTAACATTTACATTAATTTTAACTACAAACAATTATACCGCAACCTTATATACCATGATATAGTGTTTTATCAATTTTAAGCAATACACTCTATGATGCAATTACGCAAATTACTTCATACCCACTCCGTCCGTTTTGGGGTACGACTCTGGACTAAGAACCTTCAATCTGGCCGTTGCTAGGAACTCTACCATGTCTTTTGGTGTCAGCATACCACTGCTATCGCGCAGCTCCGATGCAATCATTAGGATTAATAGGGGCAAACCTTCACTTAACTCTACAAGTGGGTCGATGTATTCTGCAAAGTCTACACCTTTCGCTTCGGACATAATCAATTCGGCAGATTCAGAAAGATTCAAAGGCCGGACTTCACAAATGTGGTATATTCGCCACATACTGGCCAGTTGAAATTTAGTCGTCGATGTGAGAATGACATGAACATTGTCTAGGCTAAGAAGGTTTATAAACAGATTTTGAATGAGGTCCCGTGTTTGTGATTCAAGGTCAAGAAAATGCTCCGCATTGTCAAAAAAGAAAACGTATTTCGTTTTGTTAGTAGTTAGCTCTTCAAACATTTTATTTTCCCAAAAAATTGGTTCGCCTGAATGTGAGCCAGTAGGTATACCAAGACGTGCACACATGTTGGTAAACATTGTTGTTATATCGCTCGTAGCTTCCAAATCAATATAAATGACTTTGTCGAGACTCTCTGAAACACTAGCCAGAAACTCCTTTGCTAATCGTGATGTACCAACTGATCGCATGCCAAATATTCCGAACATTTTTTTTGTGCTCCATGACGATTGAAGATCACGTAACTCATCTTGGCGTCCAACAAAACGAGCTTCACAAGAGCAGTCTATGTCCTGACTCATTGTTCAAGATGTAGCCAGAGGTCAGCCGCGGAATAATGTTACGCCATCCTTGTTTCTAATCTCCATGTTCCGACGCAAGCTCTAAAGCTCTAAAACATGCACAAATATGCACATTTTTTGCAAGTTAATTTGATTGACTTACAATAGTAATTAATTGTTAATATGTGTCAGGAACAAAGAAATAAATTTTCGTTTATTTGTATGGGACTTTCTTTTTTTGTACCAAGATATGTCGAATACAATAGAGAGCCGTCGATTAATACTTATACCCTTTATTTTATTATATCGTTTAAGCTTAAATATTTCTTTGTCAGTCAGTTATATAAGTCCGGAAATATTGTCCACATAACATGACATGAATATCAAATCACATCCCCTTTTCAATACTAGAAATAACTCGCCTTAATTAAGCATTAGCCCGTAAAGTAACGCCTCCTTTTTATCATTTCCCTAAAAAAAGGCATCTCAACTTCTGTTACATGTGAGATTACTGTGTATATGTAAGTAAGATGTGTGTATTGCAATACATACTGAACGTACCTAACTCAACAAAACACATATTTATTCAATGATGGTTGACTTGGTATTTGTTGTACTGTTCGATGTTTACATCGTGTGTTATCGTTCTTAAATTTGTGTAAAGTGATATAGACATACACGTGCATTAATATTGTAATACACGTAATTCACTAGTTCATTGTAACTTTCAAACGTCGTTGTAGGCCTTTAACGTTTAACAAGGAAATATATTGCGACCAGAAGATAACGAGCACGTTCTTTAGAAGAAGGTTATGTTTGTCTCGCGGTTTTTGTACGAGTTCGTATATCCGCCTGTACATGTATCACAACAAAATGAAGAGTTAAAAGATTCAAATCCAGCTAATCGATTTAATAAGTGTGAATGATTGAAATATTACTGTAGTTACTTTGAAAAACAATATGTTTAGGTAATTTTACAAAGAACATAGATAACTCTCTCCAACATACATTAATTCATTTCACTACTGTACACATTACAAACACGGTCATACGCACCTCAAGTTTTCCCTCCTGTTATATAACGTACATTATATTATTGTCCAAATGAATAATGTCAGCAGATAAAACATATTTAAGAGCTGCAACTTCACTTCTTAGTGTAACAATCATACTGCGTAATTGAAATGTAACTTCTCAAGTAACAACGGATAAGATAACTTGCACACATTAACATTGCATGCCACGTAAAAATACATGTCACTGATAACAGGAGTAGAATGGGTTATGAATATCTATTTATGGTAACACTTGAAATACCATCTATAGGTTGAATGCGTCTAACAGGAAGATCTTATACAACTTTAAGTAATTTTTTATTGGCATGTACAAGCTTTTATCTGAAATTTTAATTTAACTTAGTATTTCATTAAGGAGGAAATTAACACGAACAGCGATACACAAAACATATACGCATAGTGCTGTTTATGTATTGAATGTCGTCGCACCCACGTACATTTGTATACTTTTAATTGTTGATCTCAACATACTTTCGAGAATATATCTCTAACATTTGTAATAAGGGAAACCGTAAAACACGGAGGGAAAGCCCGACTGTCCGGTATGGTGACAAGCAACAAGTCTTGGGGAATTGTTTTGAGGAGGATGGATTTGTGTTCTCATTAAGCAATCCGACAGTGTCATACCTGACCAGCCTCAGCAATTTTTAAATGACTCATACTTCAATATAAACGTAGACAGTGTTAAATAAGTGCATATCAGTTGGAGGCTTCTTTATAACAGATCTTTTTTAAATATGATGTTCGTATATAATGTATAACTATAAGTTTGTACTATTTTATATTTATAAGACTTTAAAACATTAAATATTAAATCACAAATTGTCGAACATACTTCTACGGCCTTGCCTATGGCTATAAATCATTTAAATCATTGTGTAACAATATATCGTTCGATTGCCTCTTATAGAGCGTATCCTTTTGTTAAGACAAAGACTGATGGTCTCTCGATGACGTCACACGCATTCGCTCCGAGTATTTTATTTCACTTACATGCTATGACTATAACTATAATATGCTTGAAAATAAAAAAAGACAACCAAAGTGCTGAAAACAACAGGAATAATTGCAGTTCAAACCCTTACGTCAACTAAAATAATCCCAATGTATCTACATGACATAATACATTTGTTGGTTCTTTTCATTAAATATTCACATAAATTGCAAACTGAAGTAGACGACTGCGCTAGTGTAAACACAACACATTAATTTGTTTGATTTATTTTAAAAAAAAAATACTCTCACTTTCTCTCGATTCCCAGAAAATGTTGAAAGCAAAATTCTAGCATGCGAAATGTGTTCCCAGATTGCGTCAGGTGATAAACGCATGTTCAGTGTGAATACCCTTTCCGATCGGACGTTTATTTCAGGAAATATTTTAATAGTAACATATATATATGCCAAAATTTGTTTGAAGAAATATCGAACGTTTGTGTTTACGATATTCTTGAACAGTTTTATGTGCATATGTCGCTCAAAATAAGAAAGACCGATAGAACAAAAACTTTGTATATTGTAATTAGTAATTATAAAAAAAAAGTTGTATGACTGTTTAAGTTTATATTAAATAGTTCAATGCATCAATCGTTTAAGTTCAGTTTCCCTAATGCCTATTTGAATCGAGTACTCTGCCTTTCAATGTGACGCCATGATACGAGGTTACCACGCGAGTAGGGAAATGTTATTGCAGGTGTGTATGGAACTATCGACTTTGCGTGGTTAACAACACTGTAAAGAAACAAATTTGACATGGATTTCACGGGAATTAAATACGTGTTGAATATTTACATAATTTATGACCTCTTTCATTGAGAAGTGCGAATTACTTCATCGAAGAACCAATATGAGTGCAACCAATCCGTCGTTTTGAATCCAGTGAACTGTTTTACATTGACAGATAACTGACTTTGATGAGGATGAACAAAGGGGTTGAAAATAAAGTAACTGAATAGATGATAAATGAATTGAAAATAACTGATATAGGACTAGAGAAGATCTTAGATGACTGATATTTTACTTGTTTACAACGGATCTTAGGCAGCTTGTGTTACTTTACTTGGGCTTCTGGAAGTGCAATCGTAGATAACTTAATTGTATATAACTGATACCATTTACGGGTGGATAACGAATAAGATAAATGTTTACATTTTTAGATAAACGATTTTTACTTGTGAATGATTCTTGATAAACGTTCGCGAGTAAATTTTGAAAGGTTGAAAGCGTACTATTAAATTGTCCGTGTAGTGTTGGTACTGTCCGACTAGCTGAAATAATTCGCGTTCAGAATAAATCTGAACGCTGAAACTCCGGTCTGTAAAAACCATAACGAAAAATAAATACAATATTATTAT
Source organism: Dreissena polymorpha (assembly GCF_020536995.1). Lineage (NCBI taxonomy): Eukaryota > Metazoa > Mollusca > Bivalvia > Myida > Dreissenidae > Dreissena > Dreissena polymorpha. The sequence continues at coordinate 62,066,396 of NC_068365.1, read as the reverse complement.
GGGAATTACAGTATTTACAAATGTATATATATTTGAAATCTACCTGTTGTTTGACAAATATGATCTAAGATCACAAAACTTACCTGTATTACATTTAAAATCATAGACATGGAGCGATCATTTTCTCAAAGGCAGCCATTTTGGCATTGTTGTTGTTGTTATTTCGTACCATAGCTATTTCGTACCTTTTACTTTTGGGGTATTTTGTTACTGTCGATTCTAATATTTTGAGTTATAAAAGTTATAATTCTTTTTTTGCTTCATCTTCTTACTATTTCCAATTTCATTTCTTACTGTTTTGCGCATATTGCACACTTAATTTTTGTGTTCGAACTCAGTTACAAACATAGTTGAATTTAACCTCCAGTTCAAGGGAGATAACATGGACCCTTTACTATACAAGGATTTATATTGGATGAAACAAACTCGAAATAAAGTTTATTAACAGGTAAATTTCGATATATTTTGCTCAATAAATACTATTTAGGCAACGTTCTTTCATAATAGTCACAAATATGTGTGTATTTAAATTCAGGAGTGATGCGACCGAAATTCGTGTCGGAACTCTCGCTATTACAAAGATAGAGTGGTCTATTGACGCCAAGAGTCTGCCAAAGCAAAAATCATCAAAAGACTCTAAGGCGGCAATTTATATTGACTTCTGTCCGACTGCCGACAGACTGGAATTAGATACATTTACTTGTAACGATTGCCAACCATCTGTTTTAGTTATTATAAAATATTTCACATTCTTTGAATGATAAGCTAAAATTTATAAGAGATCAATATACTATTTCTTTTTAAAATCGGACAAACAATTATTTGTTTAATATGAGGACAATATGTTTTCATCATTTTTTAAAAACAAATTTTGTGCTACCCTGTATTTAAAATCACGACACGGCATGCCTCAGCGTTAATTTATTATAACCCTTATCTTATATAGTGTAAAACGACTGGATAGTATCCTGATATCCTAGGTAGATCGTAAGTTAGTATTTTCATAAATACCAACTACAGTTCAAAATTCACAGACATAATTGGACCATATTTTAAAACAAAAAGGTTGTGAACATTTTTGCGATGGTATGAATTTGTTATTATCCATTTAAAAGAGTTCAAAATCTTTACGTTAACTTATCATTGTTTTTTAATTCTTTTTTTTACAATCGCACGATTCGGACACATTTATGTGTTCACTCGTGCATCAGTTCTTACGACCACGCTAAAAAACGCCGCAACCACTGAAGGTAACACAAAGTGGATGAAAAGTATTATTCTGAACTCGGTGAAACCAAATCGAGAAGAATCATTCACAAAGGTAGGTTGCATCAGTGTGAACGACATGCACAGGACTTTTAGTCAAAATCGTTTTATGTTTAAAATAAAAGTACAAAGCCTAGAACTGTAGAACGTAAGCTATTTCTAAGAACTTTTTTGGGGGGATATTTATTTTTGTATTGAATGTTCCTTAAGCACGATAGCAAATTCATTTTGTGAATATTCTAATTAGGGAATCGACATTTTAATGTGCGTATACAATTTCTCAGCGAACATTTCGTGTCCCTTTACTTTATGGTAAAGTTCCCCATACTTATTTCATGTACGCGTCGATTTTCGTCGATGTAAACGCTTCTTAATTATGTTTCTTACACACATTAACCAGTAGGTTCTGATAAAGATAAACTTCATGGAACAGTTAACATATTTTTAATATACATGGAGTACTTTTGCAAAATTGATGAAAACAATACGACCAAAAAGTGTTCGAACCTACCTTCGGTCATATGGGACATAGTCAACTATTTGTACGATTAGTTTTACAAGTCGAAAAGTGTACGTAAGACGGAATAGATCTGTGTTAAATTTGCAAAATAACATTTAATGTGATGTATAAAATTTGAAATGGTGTATGTTGAAAATAATTATACTTCTCACTTCTCCCATGGTATATATCTTTAGTATCTATTGATCCTTGTTTAACGCACTGTAGTTATTGAGACTGGTGGCATTCGAGTGGCTCGAAATTTGTATAATCTGACGAACAGGGACGTTTTCATCATTCAATTTCTTGATCGAGTGTTTTCTTGCACTGTTAACAATTTAAAACAAAAACATCGAAAGTTATTCCTCCTTTGGGAAAAATTCAATGGAAACACTGCATATTAAAATTAAAGATTTTGTGATTGCTTTGTGTCCCTTTTTTGAACAAATTCATCGATATCAGAATATGAATATATACATGCATGGATCTGGAAAAAATCATGGCGATATGCATGTGGCTGAAAAGATTAGTCTTGAACAAATGGCGAAAATTTATAACTAAAAGGTAAGTGCCCATTTTAATTTTTATTCGAAATATGTGCATTTGTTGAATTTTAAATTAATAATACCTGTACGGGTGATTTGGGGTTCGGTTTTCACAGCATCCGCCTTCATCTCTGTCATGATACTGTACTGCTTGTTTATACCGATTCCTGAACCAGGCTAGTTGTGTTCTGTTGCTCGGTGTGAAGAATAACGGACTGTCATCTGATCCCACATCCACCGGCCGTATGTCTGCATTAAGCTTCTACAGATGAATGGCGTTTCGGGCTCTCCGGAAACTCCGCTAGCCCTTAGTTTGACTGACCTGACAAAATTAAACTTTATTTGTGCATGAAAATAATAACACTTAATTTAAAAGTGTCCACTTAGTTTCTTGAGAACATATTACACCTTGATATCAAGGGCTGTTGTTTGTTCAATTAATGCTCTACTGTTATGTATGGGTCAGGCAAAATTGGTTCAATAATAAAATGTTTGATCATTAACAAGTTTATCATTTTTTAAATAAAAAAAAATTATGAACGTGTTAAATGTAAATTCATTTTGGCATATAGACTTAATAAGCCACAAATATTTATAAATATGTTATTAAATAATTGAATTAAAAGGCAAGAGATGATTAATGTAGTTCAACTTTGCAGACAGAAATTCTCATGGTATTTATTGAACATTTCGATGTTTTATTCTTGGTCTGGCGCTAGTGTATGTTACTCCTCGCTTGACTCAAAATCAACACCAAGGTTGACGTTTGAAGAGTGTCATGTCCCTTTCTGATTTCTTTTTGGTGTTCATATTTTCATTTTCATACAGTAAATCGTCAATATTGACAGCTCGGAAGTGCCGTTCCATTGTAGCTGCTGCGGCCGTTACTGCTGCAGTGGCTGTTGACGATTGTATACCAGAAGAAATTGTTCCTGAAGCCCGTGAGTATGTTTGGTTTGTTTTTATTGTGGTTTATAGGCCTGCTGCTACTGTTGCTGCTGCTGTTGTTTCTGTTGCTAAAGAAGATGTCTCTTCTGTACTTTCATTAGGATTTCATTTATTGTAGAGTAGTCGCCCTTGGTAAAAGTGGTGGTCACAATGCTTGAAACAGTGAATTGTCAGTTGTAATTCACTTATATGTTTTATTAACCACCGGTTAGAATAACATAAACTGTCTTAAGAAAAAATTTAATAAACAAAAGTAAAGCAATAGTATTTGTATAAAAACATTTTCGCGTGCGTTACAAGAACATAACATAACATAACAGTAAGTTAATTCATATAATTTGGACACGTCCAGGTCATCGTTGTACATACAAAACTGAAAATATTTACGAAATAATCACAAGCATAGTAATGCGAACGTGACTAAAATAGTATAAACAAGGTGTTACAAATACACTAAGGTCATTTTCATTCAACGCCTCAGTTATCATTTTAAAAGCATTGTTTACAATATATCGCGGGTTGAGGTAGAACTGTAGTGTAAGTATTTGTTAAGAAAAGTATTAATTTATGCATACTAGGTCGGTTATAATATAATTTATCTATACACTTTTCTAATATCGTTAAAAAGAGGATATACAAAACACAAAATTATACTCATCTTCAATATTATTTGAGCTAAATATACTACATTTACGTTCGATTTTAGGGATATGTATAAGTCTCCTAGATTCAATTTTGTAATCTATGGGAAGAAAGTTTTAAATTTGATATGATTTTTTTTTTATTTAAGTTTTGAATAATGTTAAGGTAATCAGATAATTCAAATCGGTGTTTCAATTCTGTGTATAAAGTTTATGCACTTGTAACATTTAAATAATTTCGCAACAAACATATGTAAATACTAATAAGTCTAGTTTTTAAGTATTGGAATAAATACTTTTAATTTACTTACGCTGGATACAACCAAAGCCAGTATTTTGAAGCAAGTCCCGTACTTTGGTCATCCAATTGTGACATCGCATTGTATTTCCAGCACCGTTTCTCATATAACATAGTGTGATATATAATATACAATGAGTGTGTTTACCAGTTTACAATGTATACATATTAAATCATTCTTTCATAACGATTACTATATAACGCGTATAGCCTTAGTTCCCCCTATACTGCTGAATTAAGAGTACTCATTTTGATACGAAGTATTCGATTCAAAAATCTTCTATGAACTCTTTCAATATTTCCAGCATTTGAACAGAGCCAAACCTCACACGTATAACACAGTATTGAAGTAACATGCGAATCAAACAAATTCAACATTATTTTAATAGGAGCATGTCTTTGGTGATAGAAAAGCGATACCATAACCTTTAAGCCTTTATCTGATAAAGTTTGAATAGTTTGTATAAACGACCCACTACTTAATAGTATAATGCCGTGATAATGAAATAATTGAACCATTTTTACTTGCTCATTATTATAAAAACATTGGCTCGTTCTGTGAATTATTTCCACCATTTTTAAAAATGACTACTTTTGTTTTTTCTATATTGACTTTTAGCTTCCATCGATCACAATCTTCGTATAGATTATCTAGAAAAAATGCAATTTTGGACACAAACATACAGCATCGTCTGCAAGCAATGTTACATAAATAGATCTAGCTGATCATGACTTGTTTTCATTTTATTACTCAAAACGTGTTCAATGTCGCTAGCGAAAAGAGAAAATAGCATACGCGAGATTGTGTCCCCAGGCAATAATCCAACTTCGCAAGTAAAGAAAGCCGACAACGTCGCCATATGTTGTACACATACTTTCACTGCATCATATATTGACTGAATATTTTTCAACAACCAACCGTTAGTTCCGCTTTTAATAAATGTGTACCATAGTCCGCTTTGATATATCAAATCATAGCATTTCATTAGATCAATTTATCAACAGTATAGTTTTTTTACTACTAAGTATTTTATCTATAAGAAGACTTCAAAGGAACAATAGCATCTATCGTGATATGGTTAGTTTTGAACCCGAACTGAGCGTCTGTTAGCGTATCGTTTACAATAGCCAACCGTTTAAGCCGTTCGTTTATTACGACTGTAAACAGCTTAGCGAAACAGCTCACTAATATTGCAACTCGATAGTTGTTTGGGTCGAACGAGTTACCGTTTTTTGAAAATATGTATAATTAATACCTTTGACAAAGAACATGGACATGAATGTTTTTCCAGTTAATAGTTCAATTATTTGTCCAGTGGTGTATCAAGGACATCCTTGACAATATTCGTAGATAATATTATCAATTAAATGGGATTTATATATTCTCAATAATTGTATTACTTTTCGAATTCTCTCGTGTCTAACTATCCAACTCTTCAAATGTCACTGACGTATTGTTATTTGTATTGTGACGTGCTATGTTTTCGTTAATATCGTCTTCTTCGTTACTTATATTTGAGGAAGATAAAATTGTAAAATGTTCATAAAAGGAATCAATGTCACCCGTGTTATTAAATGACTTCTTTATAGCATGCTAACATATTGATCCCTGTTAAAATTACGTTTATACTGTCTTCACTGATACTTATAATCTTTTTCGCTATGTGCATCACATATCCGCTTTGACCACATTTATAAATGTTGTACTTCTTTAACATCTCAATCTATATATATTTCGTTTGTGTCTACATACATCATCAAACAATGTGTACTTATGTTCGAAAACTGTTAGCATTTATGCTGTTTTTGAGCCTTGTAAAGTATTTTTTCCGTAATTATAAAAAAACAATGTAAATCAGTCGACAATTTCATCCGTATCTAAATCATTTCTTTGCATTGACATAGGCCCTGGCATTACGGATTTACTCCGGTAGTTATATAACTAAAAACAGATCACTATAATTTATATCCCATTTTACGTAATAGTTTTGAGCGTTTATATCATAAACATATATTTTTATATTCGTTTTAAAGCATATGTTAGTGGTGCGTGATATGAAAATTCGGTAAAATCTTGAACGCAGAAATTCCTTATATTGTCAAAATAAGTGTCCCGTAAATGGCTTACAACTAATCAACAACACTTTTGCCATTATGCGTTGCAACGCCACAAGGTTGAGAAGTCTAAGAGCGTAATGGATAAAAAAATTAAAAGTAACTTTGTTGTTAATGATATCAAATAAAAATGTAAAAACAATCATGTTTAGATATTGACCCGATTTTAGAGAAATTATAATTACAAGCTGTGCGGTAGTTGTGCCTTTGAGTGAAGATGGATGTTAACACACGTTGTCGAGACCATTGATTTAGTGTTTTGCTCATATTGACTGTAAAATCATACTACTCCTGCGAAGGTTTTTTTTTCTATTTAAAATGATATCAGAAAATATTATATTCTGAACATAAAACAAATGCTGAAATAGATTGAAATTCACCGTAGGTAATATTACTGAGTTGGAGAGCGATTCTTAAAGATGCAATGCCCGCAATCTTAGTATAGACACGGATCTGTGTCCGCTTTTCAAAAGGCATATGGATTCTATTTGTCCCATAAAGATATGTTGTATGTATTGCCCTGTATAAAATATCAGGATTTTTGTCACTTGCCTAAGTTAATGCAAAACTACGAATATTGATTGAAATTCCCACTGCGATATATTACTGAGCTGTCATGCGATTCTTTAATGTTCAATAATAAATAAATGGGTCTGTGTCCTCCTTTCGCGGGCATGTCGATTTTGCACTTCCTCCAAATTATATGTTCTACACATTACATAGTGTCATTATTTCTATTTTGAACACGTTCACCTGACGCCGACCTCAATTTTACAGCGATCGAGCAATAACAAATGTGTTACCGATGAATAAGTTCACATGTGTTTTGTGTTTCTGTTTAATACATATTTGAAGGTACATGTCACTGGATATTAACTTAATCAAAGAGAAGTAAAATTAATACGACTATTTCTGTATTACAAACAACCTATATGCATCGGTGCATATTCCGCACAAAATAGTGTTCTTAAGTAATACTGTATGAATTAACAAGTGTATACTGATAATAAATTTATAATGAACCTCAACTACAAAATGGTTTAATGGAGGCAAGTAGCCTGCAACACTCAATATACTCTACACGTAATCACAAATCATAGTAAATACCAAGACACATGGCTGTGTTCAATACTTGTATTCACTTCATAAAAATTTTAATAACTAAGTAATATCATGCGTTGTATTAAGCCCTTATATTTGCAAAGCGGATATCATTTTTAAACGGTACTATTTAATTAATATTGCATGCTCTACAAATTTAACATAATTTAAATCACTGTGTTGGTGTTTGTAACATCGTCGTTGGTGTGAGGCAACGCCTTCAGTCTGCACTCAATGTCCTCCAGCTGTTGCCGTATTTCACTCACCATGTCTTCATTGCAATCGCACGTGTAAAGGTATTCCAGCCTCAACAGTTCAATTTTGATCTTTCTCAATGTATCCCTGACCTTTACATCGTCACCCATTATCTCGTACACCTTTGCAAGGCAATCGAAACACTCAGTTAAAAAGCGACTTTTTGGACGCTGCTTTATAAGATCGTTTCTAAAAGAAAGCACAGTTTTTCCAGTTTTAATACATTTAAAAGTGTCCCCTTTTTTAACGGCCACTTTCATCATATGGACCAAGCTTTCCACGTGGGTGGTTTTTCCAGACGCCACTTTATCGCGTCCCCTAACCGCATTCTCGAACATTTCAGCAGCTTTGTCCATATTGCCCTGTTCGAAATACAACTTACCCCTTGTGTCATTCAAATACGCAATTAAGTGTACCTGCGGAAAACGTTGCTTTGATAAAATTCTTTCCGCTTCGTCTAAAGCATTTAATGCTTCATCAAACTTTTCAACGGCCAAGTATACGTTTGCAACATTCGTCAACGAAGCAACCAGAGAAAGATCTGGAGCCTTCGAGTTCTTCTTTATGTCAAGGGCTTCTTGGAAGTATTTCAATGCTAACCTTATGTCGCCCTTTTGGTCGTACATAATTCCAATGTTGTTCAACGTCATTCCAACATCCGGGTGATTTTCACCTTGGATTTTCCGTCGACGTTTTAGGGAAACGAAGTTGTATTTCTCAGCTTCTTCGAATGCTCCTGTAAAGGATGAGATACATTTGTTTAGGTCCAAGAAGGAAAACTTAGAAAAAAACAACTTCAGACGAATTTCAAAACGTAATGAAATCAAAATAGGCAGAATAAAGCAAAATCACTGTTCTTAAATTATGTGTTCTTTAATGTTTTATTCTATTTATGTATGATTAAAGACAGGTGAACTGTTATTACTGTAATTTATCGGAATAATTGAGAAAATTATCGATCAATCGAAAGTTGATGGTTCGATAAAAATGCAAAACTAATAGCTTTCAAAACAAATTCATAAAACAACCTTATAATATCAATTTCAAGCAATTGTGTGATTGTACGTAACGAATAGATACCTCAAACGTGATCAAATTACCTCCTACCTAACTTGGTAAGCGTACTTCCCATATTGTTTAACGCCTGTAGAGCTATGAGCTCGAATGGCTTCCCGGATACTAGCGAGATGGCCAACGAACATTTTAAGTGACTGAAGAAATCATTGCATGTAATAAGTTTGAACAAACGTTTTAAAAGAAGGCACAAAAAAACACTTTTTATAATATTTTACAAATATACAGACGTGGTTAAGTTAATGAGAAATATGTCCTTTGATAACGATATCAACTTGATTTGATGTAAAACAAACATACAACATGTAACAAATTGCGAATTTAGATATCTTTCTTAATCGGTTTTAAAAAGGGTATTAAACAGTCGATAACATGAAAACTAGTTTGATAATCAGTAGCATTTTGCGTATCAAAATTGTTTTCACATCTTTTAACACAACATACAACTCTGTTTAAAACAGTTTCGTTTTTAAAACTTTTTGGTTATACTGATATGCATGATGTTGAGTGAATGTGTCTTTTCATGCCAGGACACAAAATATCAAGAATGTAACATATAAATATGGAAAAATAATGCGTACTTTATAGCGTGGTCGTTTTGATCCTGTAACATCAGGTTGTATCCGATGCGCTGATGCGCAGTTGCGAGCTGTAGAGACTTTCCAGCGCCTTTCAATATGCTTAAAGCTGCACTGTATTTGGTGTAGCCCGCTTTAAGATCTGCCTAAAATTGAATACAATGTTTGATAAATAATTTTACGATAATTTGATAGTAAACTACGAGACAATAGAATTTTAATCATCAGTATAAACATGTATATATAATATATTATTAACCAGTGACAATAATATTTCGCCCCCCCCCCCTGTTGAGTTGTCAAAGGGGTTTTCCATACTTGATTTACATGAACTAAATTAAATATATATTTGTCTAATAGAATCGTATTGGTAGAATCGTATCGAATTCAGTCATCACATTACCACGTGGGCCTCGTCATGCAAAAAAATGTGTCATGCAACATGCGGCCAACGTAGCTCTAGACCAGCCTTCGCATCCGCACAGTCTGGTCAGGAGTTGCGCTAGTCGCATTTGGCAAACGACCCATACATGAATTTATGTACATGTTCAAATTTCCATAATGAAGTGGGTATGGAGTGTGTGGGGGGAGGGGGCGCATGGAATACAAACTCCATAGATGTTTAAAAATCATTTATTATTTTATTGATGTCAACCAATTTAGTCACATGCCGGAAGGACCTGTTCAATGACAATACCAACCGTTCACAAACAGAACATATCGTGTAAAATAATGAGACATAAAATGAAATTCATATCGCTGTATTTCAAACACAAATCACCATGCAATTATATACATTATTCAATATAAACGCACCAGGCTGGTAAAACAAATGGGCACACATGTAAGACATACTTAGGGCTGCATGCAAGCAAAAAACGTTTTCATGAATGAACAATGAGAATCTTGCATCGGAGCATTCGTTATTATGATTGGACATAACAATTAAATAATCAGCATTCAAACAATAACACCTAATTAGTGTACATAATTAAGTTAACATAAATTAGTGAACATAATTCTCACTACATCTATTGGTTATCGTGTATTTTATACATCATTCCATATATTTAACAATACCTTGATATTAGTGTACAGGCTCCCCACTGCCAAATCTACTACAGCTTTGTCCATCTCATTGCCATATCGGTCTGCTGCACGATGACATTGACTGTAGAAATCCTCCGAGTTACCTGGAAAGGATAACTTTTATATAAAACACAATTTATTACATATCGTTACTATTAAATATGATCATATCGGACCATGGCCCAATTTTTCATATCTGAAAATAATCTGATCATGCGGAAACAATTTAACAAAATGGGTTCTACATTCAGTTTAAGCAAACGGTAATGAATACAATTAAGCCACAAATCAACAAAATAATAGAAAATAATGATAATTAATATATCGATTGCAAAAAAACTCTACTGTAAATTAGATTAATGGCAATATTTGTGATTTAACAGGAACTATAAAAATAAAATAAGACATGCTAACCTCAAAGACAACTTAAATTAAATGCTTAAAAAAACATTTACAACGACATGCCCTTCCATTTTTGGATTTTCAATGCCTTTATCAAAATTTATTTCAAACCACACTATTGTTTGTATAACCATTTTGACCAAAACACGATTTACGAACTGAATGACTGGACAAAGCGATTATTTCTTACAAATCGAACTTTCAAATTATACATTAAAAAGCGACAGTCCGAAATACGTTTTGAGTAGTTCTTTGCTTTTTAAATATATTTTACTGTTTAATAAATCACCAAAGTATTTTCCTTAATATCAAGACAGTCTAGATTAAACTGGTGTTTTTCGTCACAGAATTTACGTTAAACGAGATACGTCATAAATTGCATAATCGGTCTGTGTCAAAAAGTCGATATCTTAGAAATTTCCGGGCACGAAAGAACCTCAATGGATTCGGGACTATTCAAAATCACCCACTAGAATCAACATATATCAACTCGTACGTGTGTTGACTTTAATTCCGAGTGTTGAAAATGGGAAAATAAATATATATTTAACTTAAGTGTCCCAGTTGAATATATATATATATATATATATATATATATATATATATATATATATATATATATATATATATATATATATATATATATATATATATATATACAATACATAGCATTTACTGGATGTTTAAGAAAAACAAACGCCCACGAAAAGGTAAATTTCTACGACAAAAAAAAAACAAAACATTTAGACCACAATAGTTAAAAAATGTCTAGCGTTTCTTTTAAAGTCATGAAAGTTGTATAAACAATTATTTATTTGTTGTATTATCATATTCGCGTATGACCGACAACTGTTTGTGTTTTGGATTTGAAGCTCAAGTGTACATTCCCACAAAATTATATTGGATTAATATGCACATGTACTTAATGTGCACATATTCTTTAAGTATGTAATTTAACGGAAGTTAAATAAGTCAGCGAATGTTGAGTGTCATCCTTTTATAACAGTTTTAAGCGGAATACATTCGCGAATACGATAACAAAATACGTTGGTCAATACTACAAAAAGTAATGTTGCAAGTAGCTGCGATTCCTTATAACATAATCAGCATAAGTTTATATCCACTGGAAAAATATAAAGCGGTCCCATATTGAAAGTTTTCATTTTAAGCGACACATTTTTCGGAGATATGATTTAACTGTTGTTCAATTCTAACACGACCGGCGATTCGTTTTTCTGCAGGCAACGATGGAAATCCACAGTAGGTTTTTCTGCAAAAAATATGGATGGAGCAACATGTTATACAGGCAAAACGGAAGTGGGCAGTAAAATATACATATACAATATCTCAAACTTTCTGTATAATGTATGGGAAAAACGCAGTTACTTATATTATTTGCGACTACATTTTACATAACATTAAAAGCGTCATTGAAATTAAAACGTAATGAACGTACTTATTACCATGAGCATGACGCCATATTGCTTCTTCGATTGTGAAACCCTATTCGCAGATAAGACAATTAAACTTTTTGTGACTTTAAAGCGGGCAGGATAGCTCCTGGCAATACTGCGCGACTTCGCAGGCGGTCATACGCTACGCTGGACGCATATGGCATAAGCGCATTTTCGAATTACACGGCTTGTTTTGTACAAACTCTGATCATTGTATTGCTTTACCTGCGAGATATTGCTCAATAAACACTGCAGACTCAGTAGCCATCCGAATAAAGAACGTGTAAGTGTCCTGTGTCGTGTACTGTATCTCCAGCAACAGCTTCTGCAAGTTCGGCTGCTCAAACGCAAAGTCCGCCAATGCGCTCGCATAATCCTGCGACGTAAAACGTCGAGATATGCTCGTCATTACCTTGGTGAATGTTTTGCAAAAACGCTTGCGGATTTCTGAAATGTTTGGAAAAAATTTATGCTGCTTGTTGAGACACTCTTTTGAGAAGTGCTGCAGCGAATCCTAAATTCAATTGGATCCGAATTCGAATCCAAAGGCCCGGATATCGGATATCGGTTCGAATCCTAATTTGAAAGTAAAAATACGCAAAATAAATTATAATTTATATTGCTATAACCAAAATTATGTTTTGAAACACCAGAACTCAAATATTTCTTATGAAAAAAAAGTAATTAACTTTTATTATTATTATACACTTTACAGCTACTAATATTTATACTACTTTAGCAGCTTTAGTAGATTAATGGAAGCAGAAATAACGAAATCAAAAACAAAAACAAATACTAAGTAGATGAAAAAAAAGGACTTTCGTTGTTCGAGCAAACTTTTATACCCGGGTCCAGATTCCGCAATTTTTTCACAAACTATCAAAATCGCACATACACGAACAAGTGTAAGCATTTTAACGACAAACATTAATAATAATATCTCATATTAAACACATCTATGTCAGTCACATATAATATGAATAACGCTGTATTTTAACAAGCAATAAACGCATCACATGCACTCTGCAATAAGTATCAATCAAATACTTCGTAACGGCAACTTATAAAACAGAATTAGTATGCTGATAAAACCAGAAATGCATCCATACCGAGGATTTTATTGTTTAGGTGCATCGTGAATTTTCTTCTGCGCCATTGTGCACCATCGAAAACGAAAGTAGACTCTGTAGTACCATGTTTTGGACGAAAAAGTAGCGAAAAGTAGCGATAACCGTGACAAACTACGTACCAGTCAGCCTTTCAAACAGAAATAAACAATTAACCGAAAAGTATTAGGGCGAAAGAAACAAATACCGCAAAGGATAGGTTAAACTCAAATAAGATCCGGATTCAAAACCGATTTTCTAATCACGGTTAGATCCGCAAATCCTCGTTTGGATCCGCGAATCTCGGATATTTCGGATATCCGTTGCAGCCCTTCTTTTGAGTATGGTTCCTGGAACGAAACAGAACTTGTTGTCTTAACACCTTGCGAACTCCATCATTATGGGAGTCTAACCCGGAATCTCATGATCACTAGGCGAACACTTTAGCAACCGAGTCACCGCGAATTTTTTAAATAGTTTAACCTTTTGTTGTTTTAATTCAAGCTTTCATGCTACACATAGCTTTTTAAATTAAAATCTATTGAAATCCCTGTTTGCCAAATTTCATAACCGCATTGAAATAATATGACACACATTTTGTTGTATATATTGTAGTTAGAATATCAATCATATGAATTATATTAACAAAAAGGTAAAATATTTTCTATATACAAACATACGGAATAAATACATTTGCAAACTAATAAAATACGTGGTACAGTGTCAATTCATCATAAGTATAATAAACCAGCATCATAATAATTGTGTTATAAACTGATATCAATTAGCCCTTAAATGTATTTATTTACAAGTCAAAGTAATCAAACGCATTCGGATATGAATATTTCTGTTCATTAAGTATGCTGAAGGAATAATTTATGTAAGCATATGAAAAGGCTCCGACAATAATGTAATTATTAGACCTTATTTTCATGTCATTATCATTGTTGTGCCGGTGCGAACGTTATTGTTCTTAAGGCGTCATCATTATTGTATATAATTGTCAGTTGAACATTTAAAAACGATAGTAAAAGGTTGAACCTGGGTTGCGATTCTCAAATTATTATAACAGACCTACACCTATTATACGATCGCCGACATAAATGAAGGGGCGAAAATGAGCTGCACAAAAAAGAAGCGGTGGAGTTTTATTTGAAGAAAATTAATTAATTAAAAAATGAGCACAGTTTTCTCTCAACCACCATAATACATTTCTTCGTAAACTGGATTAAAAAATAACGCAGTTACACACACTCAACGAACATATCATGAGTTTAACGGACAACGAGGATATGCTTGAAGACGTTTTACAAACTGAGAGCTACATGCACGAGTTGGACTTCAAGATGCGAGATCTAAGGAAATTTTAACTATCGCAACAAGAGCCGAATTTAGCCGGTACAGGAGATAAAGCAGCATCTGAAATATCAATACCGCAACATTTCGCATTTTTTGCATCATATCGCCGTCGGCAATCAGTCAGCAGCCGCAAACTTAGATTCAAATCGTGATAACATCGGGGCAAAAATGATTTTCTCCAGTCTTCTCAATTTAACATCAACGCGAATCCATGTTTAAACAACCAACATAAACATGCAAGTAACATTGATTCATCACATTTCAAGAGATTGCCAAATTGAGCGTTACCTACCTTCAATGGAGATATTTTAAAATGGCAAATTTTTTGGGATTATTTTGACTCGACAATACATCAAAACAGAAACATCACGGATGTCCAGAAATCTCAAATTCCAACTAGATGGTTCAGACGCACGTACAATAGACGGGTTGCATTAACACGTGCTAATTATTTGAAGGCGCTAAGTCTACTTCGAAAACGTTTCGGCAGACAACATAAAATCAACATAAAATCACGCATGCTACAATGCAAGCCTTGTTACAGTTGCAAGCCCCATGTCATACACTAGCCAGTTTGCAGAAGTTTCACGATAAAATGGAAACGTACATCCTGGGACAGAATCAGGACGACTACGGACGTCTGTTAGTACCAGTTATTCTCGACAAGCTGCCGGTGGAAATTACAAAGAATATTGCTCGAGAACATGGTGATGGTGGAAGCTAAACGATCTAAGGATTGCATTGAGGAAAGAAGTTAATATTTTAGAAGAAGGAAGTGAAAGCTTCTTATCGGATGAGAAGGAGAACGTGTCAACAGCGTCGTTCTACACTGAAACGTTTCCAACGAATCGACGTTCACAAATCAGAGAAATATTGACGACTGAATTTAATTAAAAAAGAATAAATGAACATACATGTGCATTCTGTGACTAGTCTCACAAATCTGTCGATTGCATGAAATTTCAAGATTCGTCGTCCAGATTACAAAAAGTGAAAGACAGGTACTTATGCTTTAATTGTCTTAAAGGCCATATCGTACCTAAGTGTATGTCACAGAAGAGATGCCTGTTATGCAAAAGGAAGCACCACACGAGCACTTGCAACGCTAGTAGCAGTGACGATCATACAAATAGTAGAACACCGGAACTGCCCACATTGAGATCGATAGCCGTGGTATTGCACTCGTCATTGTAACCTGCTCATTCTGGTATACTTCTGAATACGGCTATTGGTGTAGTTGGTAACACGGAGACTGAAATCGATGCTTTTATTGTATTTGACTAGTGTTCACAGAACAGAACATAATGTTTATTTACGACTTAAGCATATACACCTCATCGTCACAACAATATGAACAAAAAAATAACAACAACAAATTCACATGCGTCAACATTACATGTCATTGTATACAGTACATCAGTTATATACCAGAATGGCTTAATGTGAGAATGCCAGAACAATATGAGATGGCTGTTAATTTGCAAAGAGTATTAAAATGTAATACTTGAACAATTCTCATTTAAATAAATGAATATATATACTTTTGAAAAGATCCTTTCACATTGAAAAATAATCTAACATATCTATATATTGTCAGCCATAAGTTTAAAAGCGTTGATGCAAATATTAGCAAGACGAATTAATACCGTTTTTTTAGTTTCATTCAATAATTGCACACATTTAAACATACTTGTTTTTTTTTGTAAAAGTTAGCATTTCTCAAATTGTCATAGGAAGGACATATCGGTACAAAATGATATTCATCTTAAATTTCGTTCAATGAGATGTGTTTACATATCCGTTCATTTCTGGGAATATGTTGATATCGACCGGTTTCAATTAAGAGTCTTTGGGATGATAACCGCATTTTTGCAGTAATATTTATGAATTTCGAATTCTCCAAGATATCTAGGAAAACTGATCGTTCAAAAATAGGTTTTAATTCTTTGTAAAGGTACAATCAGGAACTTTTATTAACGTCCGGTCTCCAATTTGAAATAAAAATATCTTTTAAACGGTTTCGAAAAATTGGAATAAAGGTGTTTATATAAACAGATTCTGGATATAACCAAACGTCGTTAAAACCAGATTATTGTAAAAGGTTTCGAACTTTGCATGCCACAGAGGTCATTCGTCACACAAAACCTTTCTGACAAACTACAACTTCCAGTTGATGATACAGAAACACTTACCATTACATCGTTTGGTGGAAACAATACTAGAAATCAACATGTTGATCGCGCTTCTATCCAATTACAACTGGCAATAACGAGAAGATCCCGTTAAGTGTTCTGACTGTGCCAAAAATAGCAAAACCTATCAACAGAGGGCTCACCTTGGTTGCAGCAACACTCCCCTACCTAAAAAGATTGAAGTAAGCACAGTCATTATCAAACGATTCCATGCTGGACATTTCCATTTTGATGGGCGCCAATCACTACTGGGATTTTGTTGGAGACAATGTCATTCGCGGAGACGGTCCCACCGCGTAGAAGTCTAAGGTAGGCTATCTAATGTCGGGTCCTGTCAAAATTGTAAACACCACGACCGAGAGACTCATAATGAACGTCATCATCTCTTGTTCACTGGAAGATTCTATACTTGAGCGGTTCTGGAATCTCTAGAGCATTGGTATCGCATCCGATGTTCAAAATCGAAAATAAGAAGACTACATTAAAGAATACGAAGACAAGTGCATTGCGTTTAATGATGGACAGTACCAAATAACGGATAAATTACCAAGGAAACAACACCATGAACCTCTACCTTCCAATTTTGAGATTACAATAAGGCGGACCATGAAAACAGTTCAGAGACTACGTCTTGATTCGGAAATAATTCACAAGTACGATGCGATCATCAAGTAACAGGAAAAACGCGGATTTATTGAAAGGATTTCAGCTTACAGCACATCGCCGTCTACCGCAGTACACTACATTCCAGGCCATCCGGTTCGTAAGGAATCATCTACTACTACTATTCGTATCGCCTACGACTGTAGCTGCCGTATGTCTGCAAGACACCCAAGTCTGAACGACTGCTTGGGGTCTACACCACCGGAATTCAACGAGTTGATAATGCTGCTGGTACGATTTCGAATGTACAGGTGTGCCATCACTACCAACATAGAAAAGGCTTTTTTCACGTCGGCCTCCACAAGACTGACCGAGACGTGACGAGATTCATTTGGCTCGAAGATCCGATCGATCCGCATAGTAAAGTCATAGTGTATCGTTTCAAAGCCGTTTAATTTGGTGCCACCTGTTTGCAATTCATACTGAATGCTACTCTTTTGAAACACTTTGGCAAGAACAGAGATATCAACGCCGCGTATATCATTGAACGCAATCGTTACGTCGACAACATAATTTCGAGTTTCGATTGTGAGACTGAATCAACATATTTTCAAGAAGTTCGAAGATTGATGTCTGAAGCTTGAATGAACCTCCGATCACGGTCATCAAACAGTACAACATTACAAAATAGAGCATTAGAAGAAAACGTTCTAGACGACGATTATATTACAAAGGTGCTTGGTCTTCAGTGGAAAACCTCATCAGACGTGATGCAGTTTGCGAAAAAGAATATTCCAGTTGTACCTGACGTCACGAAAGAAACGATACTCAAGTTTTCGTCTCAGATCTACGCTCCACTTGGTCTTTTACGTCCAGTTACAATTCGAGCGAAGATTTTGCTACAACAAATTTGAAAAGAACACTTTGACTGGGACACGCATCTTCCAACCGGATTTCAAGCAGCATGGAAGAATATCGCGGATGATCTTAACAAAGCCACATATGTGAAATTCAAAACGTCAATTTCTTGCTTACACTGATGTAGTCAATGGAAAAACGACAATATCCGAACCTCACATCTTCGTTGACGCTAGCACGAAGTCATACGGTGCTGCTACATGCTTCTTGTTCGGGAACACCGCTTGTTGAGTTATGGCGAAGAATCGGGTTGCCCAACTCAAATCGCTGACATTCCCACAACAGGAGTTAATAGCAGCATTAGTAGGAGCCAGGCTAGCTACACATCTCCAGTCAACGATGATGGCAAACAAAATTACATAACGGTCTGATAGCCAAATCGTCCTCCAATGGTTATCAAGTACAAAGACGTTGAAACGCTTCGTTGCAAGTCGAGTGTGTGAAATTCAAAAACTCACTAAACTACATGAAAGGAGATATTGTCGTAAGAAAGACAATCCTTCTGACTTAATGACACGTGTGATTTCTCCTGATTGTCTACTACAAAACGAATTGTGGCATAAGGGTCCTACATGGCTATGCGAACGAGAACTGCGGTCACCATGGAAACCCGAAAATATACATGTGCATGCTATAATGGACGATGTGGTGCAAAATCAAAGTAGAAGTGAAAAGGCATAAGCAAATATTCAAATCATGATTGATATCTCGAAACACGGTTCTTACAGAAAGTTACTTTTTTGACAGCATTTGTGTTGAAATTCATATCGATATGTAAACGCAAACCTCAACAGAACGATGTTGAACTTTCAACAAAGTACATAACTCAAACCAAAAGACTGTGGATTAAACATTGCCAAGAAAAAGAATTTGGTACTAAAATTATCAGTCTGAAGTCAATGTCAAGTCAATCAACACTTGTAAAACTACTAGGTCTTTTCCAGGATGATCATGAGATTATTCGATGACGATGGAAGAATACACAATGCGCCAGTGGAAGAAGATACCAAGTTCTCTATGTTTTTGCCGAAGGACACATGTTTACTTGACTTATTGCCCATGACACGCACATCCGCAAACTTCATTCACGCGTGAACGCTATTGTAACGCATTTACGACAAAAGTTCTGGGTTCTTTCGATACGCCAATGTGTCCAAGTCGCGCTTCGAGAGTATGTCACATGCCGCTGTGTTTTCGGTAGACCATACTCAGCTCCAGACTCGACTTCGTTGTCGAAGGTACGAGTAGAAGAATCAGCATCATTTACCGTTACGGGAGTGGATTTCACCGGAGCTATTCATATCAAACAGGCGTCTGGAAGTGACACAAAGTTATACATATGCTTTTTTACATGCGCTACAACGAGGTCTGTCCACCTAGAAGCTTTCACAATCCTTTAAACAGATAACTGTCTTCAAGCGTTAAGAAAATTTGTAAGCCGGAAGTCAGTGCCTAGGATTATGATTTCCGACAAAGCCACCACGATTGTTGCTGCTTTCTATATGTTGAAGCAACTTAGATCATCAACCTCGATTCAAGAAACATTAAGCAACTTAGGAGTCGAGTGACGTTTCTTCCTCAAGAGGGCCCCATGGTACTGTGGGTGGTGATAGCGTCTGTTTGGTTTTACAAAGACAAGCCTAAAGAAGGTTCTCGGGCGTGCATATATCAACTTGGAGTTGATGCAAATCGAGGCCGTTATAAACGATCGTTCATTGACATTCACTTCATCTGACGTAAATGATCCCGCGCCGTTGACACCTTCACATCTGCTGTACGGTCACCGTGTTACGTCACTTCCGCATGGGGACTCTACTGAGGACATCGAGAGACTGTCAAAACCTGCGTGCCAGGACACAATGCAAGCGTTGGCTGAGAGGAAAACGTTACTTATCTTACATTTCTGGGGTCGATGGAAGGACGAGTACCTAACAGCCCTTCGTGAGCGACATCGAGTATCCCGATCCAACGACCAGACGATAAGGGTCGATGATGTCGTCCAAGTACATGACGATTTGTCAAGATGTATCTGGAAGATCGCAGTCGTTACTGATATCATTTACGGAGGCGACGGACTTATTCAAGCTGCACGAGTGCGCACCAGCAGTGGCCAGTGTACTAATAGGCCAATTACCAAATTGTATCCAATAGAAATAAACAATGATAGACTGAATTCTTGACGCGAGCATAATAACAGTGACACTTAATTATAATATGCTGTGATATCTTAGTTGATATTTTGTTATCTGTCGTAAGTTAATATTACTAAATATGTATGTTTTTTGTATTTTATGCGGCCGGAAGAATGTTGTGATTTTGGCGCGACGTCCTACGACGTCGCCGGCGCGAGCGTTCATCATTATTGTATATCATTGTCAGTTCAACATTTAAAAACGTTAGTAAAATGTTGAACCTGGAATGCGCTTCTCATATTATTTCAACAGACCTACAACTAGTATACGATCGCCGGCAATCATGACATAAAAAGAACCGCCTGTATGGAATTGAAGAAGCTAAAACGTTTGATACAAAAAGTCATTTGGAATATATATAAATTACCTGGAATGTGCCGCAAAGCGAAACATGTCTTGAGACTCTCTCTCAAGATTCCCTGTATGTTGAAGCGCCTATTTGCGGGATCAAAGGAAATGAAGTGACCCCTTAGTTTAGGGACAAGCACATGGTCCTTCACCACTGCTTCCGTAGGGTAATCTGAGGTATGAGTATAATTCATTAGATTTGTTAAATACACATGAACAGATATCTTGAAGAAAATCTTGAATAAAAATCTTACTATTTCGTGGATTATTTGCTAGACACGATCCGAATATAGTAACTACAGATTTCATATATCTACTACGTGTAAAAATGCTTTGACGCAAAATGGTCATGTTTGTTGCTAACATTTCGTAAGATGCCGAATAATGATCGAGATCCTCGATATTTACTGAGATATATCTCAAATGAACACATAGCATAAGATTAAGCATGATCAGCACAGCTTTTAGTAAAACAATACAGAACACAAAAATGTCAACTTTTAATACATACTAGGAGTGATCATGGGTTTTAAAAAAGAGTGTGGTTGGTTAAAAGACCAACTTTGTACAAGGTTTTGTTCACAAATAACGTTTTATCGATGAGCCAGTTCAGCAGCGCATAGAATGGACATGTAGTCAATCTCAACTCAGTGAAGTTAAAATGGCAACTGCGGTTTTGCGTCAGGTATAGTTGAAAGGCGTTTCTTCCATTTTTTCCAACGTATCAAACCTTTTCTAAAACACGTAGTTCAGGAATCAACTTCGCATGTGGTTTCGTGTAAAACTTACCAAGTAACGATCTGGCCTCTTCTGCCGTGAACGAGCCTGGGATATAGTCCAATTCCGAGAACCGTCTCTGCAGTACGGGGCTCAGGCGATTAATGAACAGCCGGTAAACGTCAGCTGAAATTGTGATTCTAAATGTTATATTTTTTTAGTTAGATACCTTAAATACTGATATGGATATTTTTAGTGATGCCAGAATTGTTTAAATCTAAGGAAACACATATGCATATTGCATATCAAATTCATCGCTAAAACCCTTAAATTTTGGTGCATTCAACACAAATTATTTAATGCACAAGTATCGTATACAATTTATTTTACCATTACGTTACTTTACTAAAACACCTACCAACTCTTTCCTCTTCGGGGTAAAACTCTCGACTAAGGACTTTTAGTCTATATTCCGCTAGCAGTTGTGCCATGTCATGCGGCGTCAACATGCCTCCGTCATCCCGAAGCTCGGACGTTATCATGAGGATCAGAAGCGGCAACCCTTCACTAAGTTCGACAATAGGGTCCATGTATTTGCCATAGTCCAACCCAGGCGCTTCGGCTCTAAGTAACTCCGATGTTTCTGTTGGCTTTAGCGGTTGCAGCTCACAAACATGGTAGATATGCCGCAATCTTTCCAGCTGAAACTTTGTTGTAGAAGTCAAAATAACGTTTACATTGTTCAGTTTTATAAGGGCAATACAGAGATTTTGTAGAGGGTCGTGGGTTTTGGCCATGTCAATAAAGTATTCGCCGTTGTCAAAACAGAATACGTATTGTTTTGTTCTCGTGGAAACAGTATAGACCAGCATGCTTTCCCACGACTTGTCATCGTTCGGATTCGATTCAACAGCAATAGTCAACTGGGCGCATATATTGACGTACATCGCGGCTAGGTCGCTGGTTTTCTTCAAGTTCACGTAGACTAGTTCCTCATATTGATCCGAGACACTAGCAAGGAACTCCTTCGCTAGCCTTGATGTACCAACAGATCGCATCCCGAAAATTCCGAACATCTTAAATTTTTTGTTCCAGGCAGCTTGCAAATCGCGGAGTTCATCTTTTCGACCCACGAACCGGGCCTCGAAGCAGTTTTCCATCCCGAGAAAAATTGCTAAATTACTGTTGTTGTGATTTGATACAATAGTAAACGCAAACCGACCTGCTTATCACAGTTTTCTTTCATGTAATAATGAATCTAACCGCGGTGTTAATTTAGGCGTAATAGCATTAGTCTATTATCTTTAAGAATTGTTAACGAACCGTAGACATTGTCCGTAATGGAATAAGCCATATATTATTTTGCTTTGAATTCTTAATTTGTAGTCATTGTCTTCCTGTGAATTCTACTACGCCGTCATTAGTCTCTTTTCATTACAACGTGTCACTAAGTCCAGCGCTTCATCATCTCCCTTGGAATCCCAACTAGTAACGGAGGCAGTCTACAGTTTTTCTTGAAAATACCCAGGCCGACAATCACTGGTCTGCAAAACATTATCAAAACAATGCCTCCTGTCACAACCTGAAAATAAATTCAGACAATATTCAGTGAAGCTCATCAACAGCTTGAAAATAAAGCACACCACAATGCAGAAATGCTCTTAAAATTGATATCTGGTGTAAAATATACCATTTCGGTGGTCTCGGAACTTGGCCGTAAAAACCCCATTTTTAGATGAACCCGGCAATCACATTTATCTTTCCGGGTAAGATTACTCACATAGTGGACAACATGCTTTGCACTATCACAGCAAATGCTTTCAAACTTATTTCAAACATAAGCCCTCAATACCATTAAACGTGTTTGCACTGCTAACATATTTAAATCCACTCTTGAAATCTGTCAAATGTCGGCTGCTTCAAGCAGGACGTACAATTACTGTGTTTACTTCTCATTGAGCATGTGCAAAATGTTGACTAAAATCCAGGTCGCTTAGTTTCGAATTACTGTAAACAATTGACATTAATATAATATTGACCATTTATACTTACATTTCAGCTTCTGGAGTCAAAAACAATTCTTTTTAGGACATACACCTTAAATAAAGGAAATTGAAGCAAATAGAGCTACAAAACTGTAGACTGACTCCAATTATCCCCATTTGAATTCCAACAAGTAATTATCTCCCGTTGAATTTCAAATAGTAATTATCAGCTTATGAATTCCAACTAGTAATTATCTTCATTTGAATTCCAATTAGTACGTATCTCCCTTTAAATTCCAACTAGTAATTATCTCCATTTGAATTATAGATTTATTAAGTTTAAATATACAAAATAGAAGTCATCTTGCCTCAAAGTTTTAAACGTATTTATCCCCGTTGTATTTCAGACAATCATAATCTCATGTTGAATTCTTTGGTGAAGTAATTGTCTTTGTTTAAATTATCAGCGAGTCGTGGCTTGTGTTTACCTATCGTTAAAAAAACAAGTTCTTCGTCAATTTGTAAAATAAAACATAACTTTTGCACATTTAAAAATAAACATCAAACAAATACTTAAACGTAAAACAAAGAGTGTATGGTCGTACAAATTCTCATATGTAATCTCTAATAATTTTAACGAAGTAAAACATAATATAATGTTAATACGGGTCAAAATGCAAACAAAAAGGATATCAGTATATAAACTTAAAAATATAGTGTGAAGTATACATACCTTTTATATACATCACGTATGTGTTGTTTTCATTTATTACAATCATATCGAAATCTGTTTAAAAAAGTACTTTCCTATGTTTGACATCTGATTACAAATATATATATAAAGGAATATCACGACATAACTGAAAACAATTAAACAGTTTCATAATCGTGCTATGTTTAAACGACTACTACATGTAACACAATCCTCTGATTACATCTACCTGTGTTACGACAGATCATGTTTCAAAAGACGCACTGAACCATTTTATAGCATTTAAACCATACATGATTTTGTAAGGTCTTTTGATTACTTCTGGTGCATACATATTATTTGTCGGTATATTTCAATGACCCGTTTTAAAAGATTGTCATTACACTTCAAAGTGTATTGTCAGTTTTACATTCGGTATTTAATGTGTATGTTTCAGTCGTGCTTTTTATACAAAACTTAACCGGTGTATCGAAACAAATATCTTAAAATGTTAAATGGCTTTATGTTAAAAGGTATACAAATATTATCGCGTTACTGTTTAGGTGTGAACACTTTGTATGTGTTCTTGCTGAAAGAGATTCATAGGAATAATTTTGCCACAGCTGAAACATTGAAATAGGTGTCAAATTTCAATTATACAATTTTGGAGTTATGTTGAGGGCAGAGCATTGCAATTAGTGTGCTTGTTTATTAAATATCGAGTCATTTCAGACTCGCCTAGAATGAAAATTATTTTATGCAGATCTATATGTCTTTAATGTAACAAGTAGACATTTTATTCTAATTGGAAATGTTATGTGTGTTTTAACACTCGTTTGGATACAATTGGTGGTAATGTAGGATTAATTATTTCAAAAATACTATCACACTTATTTTCGTTTTTTATTTAATATAATCTTATGACACCGGCTGGAACCTACATCACTTTTAAATATAGTATAAGCTTATTATTAATTATTGCTCAAATGTGAAGAAAGACTCCTTTATAATGTCATTTTTTTAGCAAAAACGTTGACAACTTGAGTAAAAACACACCCCCATTTTCATTTTATTTATTTATTATTTGACGTTGCTACTGTTACTTCATTTTTTTTTATTTAGAATGAACTGAAATAGAGTTAATTGATATTCGTATCGCTTATAGTACTTGATTATGCACTTTTAACCTTTTCCATGTTGCCAAAGTAAACAAACGCGAACCGTTATTGATAAAATAATAAATGAAATATTTCATTGATTTAAAGCGGGTATATACGATTTTGTCAAATATTTATGAATTTATATAAACTGTGTAAAAAACTTATTATATATATATTTCAATATAAATTAAAATAATAGTTAAGAAGAACATGTGTCGAAAAATGCGAAATAAGCCAGATTTTTAATTCTGAAATTGAAAACGGCTGTACAGCCGAATTCGCCAGCATGTATACCATACATGTACGATGTGCATCTAAACTTACGAGGGGTGTTCCAGAAGTTCGTGGATTTTCGCTATAACTTTCATTTGGTAACATAAATGGACAAACAAATAGCATGTTAAGAATATTTCGTCCTTTCCAAATCTACTCTCCAAATATCATGGAAATACATAAAACAATAAATATATATCAGAGATTTAAACATGCGCACACCGACGCACGTGTAACGTTTCTGTTCAACGTCAATGACGTTATGAAGTTAACAACTGTCAAATCTTTTCCACATAATCACCTCCAACGCGAATGCACTTTATGTGTCGGGAAATCCACTTGTAAAAAGTGTCTCTATACCAGTCAGCGTCAAAAGACAACACGATTCGCTTTGTTGCAACTGTAAGTTCCTGTTTACTTGCAAAGCGAATACCGCGCAACTGTGATTTAACTTCCGGGAAGACGCGGAAGTCCATAGGGCCAAATCCGGGCTGTAAGGAGGACTTAGGCGCTGTAACGTGAAATTTGCCGTAAATTCTGTTTATCAACGACATTTAAACCAAATTTAAATTCGCGTAACGCTCATACTTATAATAAAATACACGCGTGCGCCGCATGTCGTTACTGAGGTCTCTATGGCAACGCGTTTCAAACGCGCTGTATGAAATTCATGCACTTTTAGCTTATATATAAAGTCCGTGATAATTGGTTTGTATAATATGTAAATTTCATTGACTTTTGCTAGCAAACTAATAAGTTATAGCGAAAATCCACGAACTTCTGGGACACCCCTCGTAGTTTAACGGTTTATAATACAAAGACGAAAGCTTCGGTTATTGTAGGAAAATATGTACGTCACTATCGGCTCAGGGCGCTAAATTGTCTTTGCTGCATTTTATGAAATTCGGCTTTAATGTATAATTTTTCTTGCCTATTTTGTGTTATTGTAACATATTTTATCAATATATTACAATTAAACACATATAAAAAAATCGTATATACCCGCTTTAAATTTAGTCAACATGTGGTTTTGCATATTATGAGCAAATTCACCATTTAGAGCAGAGTTTTTAAACGTCCTTATCTGCAAATGTTGTGGGAAGAGGATTGTATAAGGAAAAAGGTTAAATTTCAAAATTTAACTCGATGCACATAATAAATTACATATATGTTAACATACTTGTTATGTCTATGCAGCAACCAAGGATCTACAAGGAAGACTGCATAACAGTCCAAAAATATAAGCTTCCGTGCGTCAACACCTGCTTCGATAGATTTAACATCATTCGAACACTGCGAGTTAAAATCCGTTGGCGTGCATGTATTCCTAAGTTAACATGCGCAAAGTGCTTTATGTATAACCACTTGTATAACATTTTAAGTGAAAGTGGGTTTTAACCTCCTGGAACCCACTATTAAGTATGTGTAGGAACTTTCCTCGAAGTTTTTTGCTAGCGCTGTAAAGTGATTTGGTTTTAGAAAGCGACTCGTCGCTTATAATACCTAGGTGCTTGTACTCCTTAACTACATTTACTTGTTGCGCTCCCAACCAACACTTTATTTCACGACAAGATCGCACACTGTCAATAAACGCAACACTTGTCGGAGTTATACTCGAACCGCAACTGCTTTAGTACTTGCAACAAATATATATCATGAATTTTAGCCCATGGCGGGATACTGACATCGTAATCATGTCATCTGCAACCGTCGGTAAACAAATATTCATATTAAACATACCGAATCCGTTCCCACACTCCGTCAGTTCTTTAATTAAGTCGTTGATGACGGTCTGATACACTTCTTGCTTCACTGTCTGGTTCCCTGTTTAAATTGGAAGACTTCTGACATTAGACCGTTATACCTCAAGTAACGTGTGATGTCCCGGTACAATTCTGTTATATTTGTAGTGTCAAGTGCGGCTTCCGTTAACGTGAAAATATGGCCTTCGTGCAAGACACATGGCGGCAATCCAGGAAGCTGACGTATATCACGTTTTTGTTTTCACGGGTGTAAAACACACTTTCGCGCATTACCAATGACGTCATTAAGTTACTAAGTTGCTCCTGGAAACTTCACTCTGCTCAATCAGCTGCGAAACCAGCATTGCAGAAGTATCGTTTCATATCTTCAATAGCGTCGAAGTCAAGGATATCGCCTGATAGTTATTTGTGTCGTATTTTCGTTTTTTTTACATTTTTAGTTTTTTGTTCCATGCGGCTTGCAAATCGCGGAGTTCAACTTTTCGACCGGCAAACCGTGCCTCAAAGTAATTTTCCATGCCGAGAAAAAATGCTTAATTACTGTTGTGGGGATTTGATACAGAAGAAAACGCTTAACGACCTGCTTATCACAATTTTCTTTCATGCAATACTGAATCTTACCGCGGTATTAATTAAGGCGAAACAGTACTAATCAATTATCTTAAAGAATTGTTAACAAACCGTATATATTGTCAGTAACGGAATAAGCCATACATTTTTTTGCTTAGAATTCTTAATAGCCACTGTCTTCTTGTGAATTCTTCTTGTCTTATTTAAAAGAATTGTTAACGAACCGTATATATTGTCAGTAACGGAATAAGCCATATATTATTTTGCTTAGAATTCTTAAAAGCCATTGTCTTCCTGTGAATTCTTCCTGTGAATTATACGCCTTCTTTAGTCTCTTTTGCATTATAATGTGTCACAAAGACCAGCGCTTCATTATCTCCCTTTAGTTTAAACATATTTATTTCAAGCAATTTGTTATTACTTAGCATTACATGTAACATTTATACAATGAACATGTTTGAAAAGGATAAGAACGAAAGACAATGTCTTATATGGTTCTTCTCCCTATACAAATACAATTACATGTTTTCAGGCGAACATGATCGGAATTTGATCATTAAACAATAATAACAGTTTAGGAAAGAGACATACTGCGTGTATAGTGTTTAAATTGTAAAACAACAAATTTTAAGTTGACATATGGAGGTGAAGGAAAGTGTGGTAGGGTGCTGGGAAGAAGATAAAGGTAGTTTTGATATCTCCCTTTGAATTACAACTAGTAATTACCTCCATTTGCATTATAATGAATTATTATTTAGTTTTGAAATTCAAAATAGTAATCCTCTTGCTTTACATTTTTAAGAGTATTTATCCCCGTTGTATTTCAGCTAATCATACACCCATGTTGAATTCTGTGGAGTAATTGTATTCCTTTTAATACCAGCGAGTCGTGGCTTGAGTTTACCTTACGTTCACAAAATTAAGTTCTTCGTCAATTTGTAAAATTTAACTTGTCTTTTTGCACATCTGAAAATAAACATCAAAAATATACTTAAACGAAAAACAAAGAATTTACGGTCGTACGAATACTCGTCTGTTATCTCTAATAATATTGACGAAATCAAACAGAGAATAATAATTTACGGGTGACAAATGCAAACAAAAAGGATATAATTACATAATAAAATGTAAAAATATAGTGTTAAATATACTTACCTTTTATATACATCACGTATGTGTTGTTTTCCTTCATGTCTATCATATCAAAATCTGTTTAAAAAGCACTAACAAATGCCTGACATCTGATTAAAATATTTTTTTTTCTATAATTACATATCATGACATAACTAAAACAAGCAACAGTTTCACAATCTTGCTAGGTTTAAACGCTTACTACATGTAATACAATCATTTGTTTATATCTACATGTGTAACATCAGGTCATGTATTTAAAAACGCGCTGAACCGCTAAGCCACAGTCGAATAAAGAACGTTTTTATTTGTATGTCTGCTCGTTTTACCAACATAACATCCGGAGGTATATAGAATTTAAACCATTCATGAATGTTTTGGTCTTTTGATTACCTCTAGTGCATGCATATTACTTTTCGGTGTATTACAATGACCCGTTTTAAAAGATTTTAATTACCCCTCAAGGTTTATTGTCAGTTTTACATTCGACATAAAACGTTTATGTTTCAGTCATATGTAAAGTGAAGCTGTACATTAAGTGTACGGTACATGTCGTGTGGTGCTTTTTATTCAAAACCTTAACAAAAATATTTTAACATATAAATGGCTTCATTTTTAAAGATAAACAAATATCATTGCGTAACTGTATATGTGTAAACATTTTGAATGTGGTCTAGTTGCAAAAGATTCAAAAGAATAATTTTGCTACAGCTAAAACATTTAAATATGTGTTAAATCTCAATTATACAATTTTGGAGTTTTGTTGATGACAGATATAAATAAATTCAATTATTGAACTTGTTTATAAATTGTGGAGTCATTTCAGTCAGACGGAGAATTATTGAATGTAGATGTATATGTCTTTAATGTGAACCAGCAGACACGTTTTTCTAATTGGTGATTGAATGTGTGTTTTAAACACTCGTTTGGATACATATGTGATTATGTATGATTAATAGGTTCAAACATACTATTAATAATTATAACTAGATTTAATTTAGTCGATGCGTATCGATATATATACATGTATGCCATAAAGATTAGAAAGGTTAGTTTTCATGGTAGGTTTGGTATTGTAAACTAATATTTATTTATATCAGTATTTTCTACAGCGTTTAGATGATATGAACAACTCAAATAACATTTCCTTCAGAGATATATGCACAATCAATTTCTAATTTATTTTTTTTTAAGAATAAATGATAACATTTTCTAACCTTATAAACCAATGTTTTCTTGAAGTCGTTAGACTTATTTCCTTCTTTTATTTATTACTCTTACGACACAATCTTGAATATACATCACTTTTGAATATAGTGTTAGAATATTATTAATTATAACTCAACTGTGAACAAAGGTTCCTTTATAGTGTCATTTTTGCAGCAAAAAGTGTTGACAACTTGAGTAAAAATAAAAACATTTCTTTTGGAAAAGTATGGTGGGCAACAAATACATTAAAAGAAATTTATAAAGTGTAACGAAATGTAGAACAAGTTCCAATACACCCCTTTTTATGTTATTGCATATGTTTATGATGAATTAATTCAAATGTTAAAATGGTGTTTTACACTTTTTTTATGCACGTTTCAATCAATCTTATATTACAATAATATAACCATTACGATCTGAACATTGTTTCCTTGAACTGTAGCTGATTTAATCGGAAATTAAAGAGGCTTAAGGTGTTTAAGTACTTAAAAGTATAAAAGGCTAATATATGTTTCAGGCCACTCATTTTACGCCTAAGATGTATAACACTATTTATTTGGAATAGGGATTGACTGCTGTTTAAGCTACTCTTCTATTAATAATAGAGGAACGGGTATTTGAATATCCAATTGCGCGAATTTTGAACTACACAGCTCTGGTGCTGATCTGCATGGTAATTTTCTTGCGCTTAACTTTGCTTAATTCATATGGGCCCAAAACTGACTCGCCCTCTTTTTACTGGTATTTTTTAAGTAATTTAACGACTTGAAAATGAGGCTTTTATTATATGTGGTGATTTTACTTAGTTATGGATCCTGAATTGTATTGTTTCAATTACAAAACGGTCAAGAACCTTAAAGCTTGACATAAAATTTTAGAAATAATGAAATCCTACAATCGTGTAGATACCTCCCGGCAACATAACCAGTCAACACAAAAGATTCAAATGGCGTAGAAAAATCCAATTCAACAAGCTAGGCTGGATCTATTTTTAATCACATTAGATTTCTTGCAACACTTTAAGACTACTGGAATTTAATCAAGTTTTTAATCGGATCACTCAATCATTATTTAAACTTAACATTCAGAAACTTTTCTCACAAACCAGGTCTTTGGATACATAATAATTCTCTACTGTCAAAAATAACGTATGTACAGGAAATAAAAAACAATGATGATATTAAACTTCAATACACACTATCCATTTAAATATATAACATTTATATACATACAAACGACGAAACTGGTGAAATAGCTGACCAAATAGGTATCCATGATTGATCTTATTTTCAATCTATTTATAAGCAAAAAAAATGTTGTAGAAGTGAACCATTTTATAACAATGTGAAGAAAACTTAAGATGAAGCTTCAAGAATGTTAAAACATATAGCAAAGGTCCTTTGTACAAAATACACTTTCCATCCTTAATTTCGGTCCTAACATAAAACGTTTGTTAAAGGTTTCATATAAAGGTTTTGAATGAGCTGTTTCTTTCTGAGGTTTCATATCAACATTTTTCCTTTTGGGCTTCAGACACGGAAATCCCCTCTTATGTTACATATTAATCATCTGCGCCCTATTGTTTGTACTGGTATTGAGAGATAACAACAGCATTAAAGGTAAAGTCATTCATGGAATTTAACATAAATTGTCCCAGTTTACTGACGATACTACTATTTAATTTGACGGTACTGAACAATCCCTAAATGAAAAACTTACTGTTATACAGAAATTTGCAAATATGTTTAGTGTTCATGTAAATATGGATAAAACAAATGTTTTACGTATCAGCACAAATATAGTACCTATTCTATAAAAACCAACGAGATTTTAAATTCGATGCAATACAACTTTAAAATGCTTGTAATTAATTTCCAGGCTGGCCTGTAAAAATGCTTAAAATACAATTTTTAATGGAAAATATCCTGAAAAATTGGAAGAAATGAATTTTAATACCGAATATTCAATCACCTGTTCATATCCTTGCACAACCTACCCAATGCCATTTTAAATTCAATAAAGTCTTCTATTCAACTTGTTTTGTGGTGTGCATAGTAAAATAAAGTTTATTTGGATGCATATAGTCCATATATTCCACCAGTGCAAATAATTTTATTACAACAAACTTAACCCTTTTCAGGGAAATTGGATAGGTATCACAAAACTGATATTTTGATACGTATATATTATTCAATTGCAGTTATCGTTATGCTTTAAATATTTCTAACAAAATGTCAAACCCTTTTTAATTATATGTTTTAAAAAGCTTCTCATTTTATTGTGGTCAATTAGAATAAATACGGAAGAATTGATATAATATTCACTTTTTTAAAACCCAAATATATTGATTGGAAATACAAGTTTTTCTATATCATGGTTCATTGCTGGAATTAATGGTATAGGTGATATATTGAACAAACGGAGCCTTTATTTATGTTGATGAATAAAATAGAATGTATGACTTTAAAATACATTTCATTAATTATACAGAGGTACTAAAAGCAATAGATAAAGTTGTGAAAAAATAGTAATCATCTTTTCCTACCATCACATTAGCAAACCCTTTTTACCACTATTATTACAACTTATACTGAAAAAGAAGCTGGTGCAAAAAGACAATATTCTATATAAAAATCACAAAATTTCATGCTATTTTATTACGATTAAAGTGTTACCCTGAGTCAATGATGTAAACATGTCTGTATTTCTGTAAGTTCAAAAACTGAAGCTTTCTTTCCATTTAACACAACGTAATTAAACTGTAAAGGTCTGTTTACATTAAGCAAATCTGATCGTGTTCCATTATGTTGAGTTACCGCATTTAAAGATATGATCTTGGTTGTTACTCGTGTATATTAACAAGAGTAATATTTCAATCCTTATGACTATACTAAAACAGGAAAGTTACAGGCAGATGCTTATGTAGATTACCTAAAAAGTCATTGATTTATATTATACAGATAAACTAAGATGTGCTTAATATGTTTGTTGTTTATTGTCTCTGATTGCATAACATTATTGTGTTATTGCACATATAATATATGTATTTGATTTGAATTTTGAAATACAATATTTTGGAAAAATTAATAATCATTATACAGCGTATCTAAGATATAGGTCTCTCTTATCTTTTTCTTAAATTTTACAGGCGTGGAATGTATTAAGGTATTCATTTGACCTGTTTGCTTTCATCCTCCATATACACTTATTGTAATACATCTGCACCATACCATTTAATTAACTACTTTTTGAATACTTTTTACATCACATCAACAGTATTTTAGTTATCATGGAATGTCAGAATGTCAGGCTTATGTGTGTTCGAATAAGACCCCGTTTAATCAAGCAATTGGAAGGTACAATTAAGTTTGATAAAATGAGACCGAAAAACCATAGTTGTCAGAAAATGATTCAAAATTGTGTAAATAGAGACATTGCAAAGTAAAGTAAGTTAAAAACTTAATAACAGAAACATTTGACCAAATTAAATGTTTTAATTGTTTAATATTTATCCTACATGGGTGGAGGTTTTGCCTGAAGCAATACTGGACTAAAGCCCTGTTTTCAATTTGAATTGGTTCCGTGTTGCTTCAAGCCAATGGAATGTCATATTGTATATATTATATTTTTGGTTCATCTGTTTTATTTCATATAAATTTGTTTAGCACTACATGTATTTATAGTATAGTATGTTAGCTTACCAAATGACAGATACAATATAAATATACAATTTGATGGTATTACAGTATCTATTTTATAGTTAAGACAGATAACTAGTTTTGGTGTTTACTACATGATTGCCTTTAAAACCTAGTGACGAAAAAAAAAATACTCATTTTGATCTATTTCACGTTAAGTCACTAGGTTTAAACTTCTTTCGGTTGCAATCAAAAGACAATTCTCTGCTTGTGCAACCGATTTAATGAATTGATTAACAATATTTAAGTAATTATCTGATACTTCATTCATTATTGTTCCAGTATGCCACTTTCATTTCTGTTCCTTATACAATATACATTTTTGATATATTTGTTGACCGTCAAATTTAACTGTTCTACATGGAATCGTCCTCTTATTGGAGGAAACGTCTTATGATACAATTGTTTGACTACATGCATTTTCAATTTACATCCAAATATTATATTGAGCGAGGATAAACATACATTTTCAAAAGAAAGTGAGTAAGTACCATTAAATATGGCTTGATATACGGATTACACTCATCATGTGTGTAGCTGATAGAAATCATATTCTGCTGGTAGTAATAATTGCTTAAGCAAGATGAATTCAGAAAAACTAATGATGCTTTTTCAGCTCTCAGTTACATTCTTGTCATTAAAACTTCGTCATTGCATCAAAAACAAAATTTTCTTACCTACACTCAAGATCTAAGTCTCCCTTCTTTGTACCTTTTACAAGTTGCAGCGGTCCACTTTGAATCATTTTATTCAATTACAGACATCAATTAAAATCTTATGTTATATACATCATAAGCCCTTGACAAATTTGTGACAGCAGAAAACATTGCTTGTTTAGAATTATTTCTCATTAAGTCACTATGTTTTCAAATGGTGTCGGTTGCAAGCCGCAAATGATAGTATCCAATACACTTTGGCCATTTACATTATTAACTCTTCCACAGTTTTAGGATGCCTTTAAAAGCAACAACACAAGTATCAAACGTGTTTTGTGAACAATGTAACATTATTATTATATAGAGATGTATTCACTGGTGACTATTTGCAATAGTCAAACGGTTCATGTTAAGTCTTTTGCACTTGTAGATTTTTGTTTGTAGGTTTAAACGGACAAAATGACTGGTAAATGTAAATTAAGCATTGTATATTGAATGCATTTGGTTTTATTTTGTTATTTTTTGTCATTGTTACCAGTCAATGTTTCTGCGTATTTATGGTATGCACCCGCCGCCGTCTGATAATCACTATTTCTTTAGGTTTTAGTAATGGTTGCAAAACCCTTGTCAAATTATTATTTGACGTTGCTTTTTCAGTTTGTTGATTTGGAATAAACTGAAATAGAGTAAAGTGGTATTCTTATCTCTTATAGTACTTTATTATACACTTTCAACCCATTCCATGTTGCCAAAGTAAACAAACGCAAAACAATATTGATAAAATAATAAACGAAATATTTCATCGATTTAAATACAATTTAGTCAAAATGTGAATTTGCAAATTCACCATTTAGGGCAGTGTTTTAATACGTCCTTTTCAGCAAATGTGTGAGAAGAGGTTCGTATTAGGGAAAAGGTTCAATTTGAAATCTAGATATGTATGTCAACATAAGTTTTATGTCTGTGCAGCAACACACAGCCATTGGTTTTACATCAACATCATTAATGTTAGTATAGCATTAATGTATCGAAAAAGAAAAGCAATACAATATATATTAGTTAATTTGACAGCAATACGCAATGAAATTATCCAGAAAATGTATGTTTTGAATATATCTGGCGGCATATTATATTGTTTGCAGAGGAGATGAAATAATCATAGCCTGCGTAATTACCTCGAAACTGTATACACTTTGAAACCTTTCTAACGCAACATTTTTCAATCTTACATACGTCCGTGGTAAGTAAAGATTTTGATTTTGTAGGTTTGGTTTAATCTTTTGACAAGTTCAAATGATGAAAACGCGAAATATATTTCTAATTTTTTAATCAATTTGATTATCTTTGGTGGGTTCTCACTCCAGGAAAACATAACGTTTATCCATAAAAAAATAATTTGGCTCGTATGAATATTCAGGAGCTATACCTTGCAATAGGCCTGTTGCTGGCTATATATATATCTTAGTTTCCTCAAATTACATGAAGAGCTGAACAAATCATTAGACACAATTTACAATAGTTAACAAAAAGCATAAGCATAATATGTATACATAGTACGATATATAACACGTCGTCAGCGATAAACACATACGTTTGAACTATTATTTATAGGCATGGAATTAAATCAAGTACTGGTATTCAAGTTATGAAAATCTGCAACACATTTTGTTAAGTATTTGCGATCAGAGTGCCCGCGCAAGAATGTTATAAGTTAAACGTGTCCTTTTAACCCCACTATATAACGTGTATTGTATTGTAAAGCTTGACGCGCTTGCGTTGAGGAACGTTTTACCCACTAATACATCTGAATGTTGTGCAAGCGGTAAACTGCACCATTACAAGTAGACGTCTACACCGCAGGTTTGAATGACGAGTGCAATCATGCTTTCTATGTCGGGATTATTATACGGGCAGAAGAAAAATAAATGTTTAACCATATTGTCACAACATCTTTAGCACTTGTGCCACTGTTCCGCTTATTATCGTGATAGCATACGCCCTACCACTCTATTCACTGATTTCACTATGGGCGGCAACTCCGGATTAGATTTCGCGATTGCATAAGGCAAATATGGGTTACCTTCCTTCGGCATAATGTCGGACAAACCTGAACTTTGAGTGCATATTTCCGAGAACCTGGCTTCTTTGGATGGCTTGTTACGTTTCTCCGGAAAATTCTCTTCCACTGAATTTTCATAACAACGGTCCCACTGCTCAAATACATATTTTGAAATTGTTCAGATTGTTTTTTTGAAGTTACCTAAATATATATGGGATCAATGTTTGGCATTGGTAATAAAGATTACGAAATCGCGTCAGTCTCTTCAGAAACACGTGCTTGGCCAAGGATCTACAAGGAAGACTGCATAACAGTCCGAAAATATAAGCTTCCTTGCGTCAACACCTGTTTCGATAGATTCAAAATCTAACACTGCGCGTTAAAAGTCAGTGCTGGTAGACAGTTTAAATGACTGTATGTGCTTACAAAAACCTGTGGCCTACCTTAAGCCTTTTAATGTCCGTTGCTGTGCATGTATTCCAAGTTCACATCCGTAAAGTGCTTTATGTATAACCACTGATTCGTATAACATTTTAAGTGAAAGTGGGTTCAAACCTCCTGGATGTAACCCACTATGCAGTATATTTAGGAACTTTATTCTCTGAATGTAGCCAAACTTCTGTTTTTGCTAGCGTCGTAAAGTGATTTGGTTTTAGAAAGCATGTAAGTCGCGTATAAGTCCTAAATGGTTGTACACCTTAACTTCAATTAATTGTTGCGTTCCAAACTACCACTTTCTTTTACGACAAGACCGCACACAGTCATTACTGGCGATAACGCATACTTGAACCGCCTCTTCTTAGAGTGCTCGTTACAAATAGATAACATTAATTGTAGCCCATGGCGGGATACTGACATCAGAATCATGTCATCAGCAACCGTCCGCAACCGTCGGTGAACAAATGTTCATATTAAACACATCGAATCCGTTCCCACTCTCCGTCAGTTCTTTAGTTAGGTCGTTGATGAAAGTCTGAAACAGGATCGTTGATGGTTTGCTTCCCTGTCTGGTTCCCTGTTTAACTTGGAAGGCTTCTGATATTTGACCGTTATACCTCAAGCAACGTGTGATGTCCGGTACAATTCTGCTATATTAGTGGTGTCAATGGAGGCCTCCGTTAACTTGTAAATGTGGCCTCCGTGCAAGACTCGGTCGAAAGCCTAGCGGCAATCCAGGAAGCAGACGTATAACACTTTTTTGTTTTAACGGGCGTAAAACACACTTTCGCGCATTACAAATGACGTCATTACGTTACTAAGTTGCACCTGGAATCCCCACTTTGCTCAATTAGCTGCGAAGTCAACATTGCAGAAGTATCGTATCATACATCTTCAACAGCATCGAAGTCAATGATATCGCTCGATAGTTGTTTTGGTCGTCTTTTCGATTTTTACCGCCCTTTATTAAGTGTTATTATTACACCCGTAATAAATTTCACTAAACATTTCGCAACATATATGTGGAATCGATTGCTATGGGCGAAAGGATATCTACCGCAAGAAGTCAATGTTATGATATCACATCCAGTGGCTTTACCGTTTGGACAGTCTTTGATGGCATCTTTTGGGTGACTAGTTATAACGCTGTTGGTTTCGATTGTCGACATCACAACCCTTACGCCCAAGTATATCTTTTTATTAAATTTTTTGTCAGTTCTTTCATATGTCACATTCAATCTTATCCTGGAATTTTAAATTTTCTAGAATCGTGTGATGTCCATTTCAGCCGCTTTGTTCAGATCCTGGTCTATTTGCAGCATGAACTGGTTTGAGTGCCACAGGTAGTCTCCGGAAGTCAGATTTTGATTGTTTGTATTGTCTGTATTGTTCATAACTTGAATTACGCCGATGACCTTGCCTACACCGTTAGCATTACAATTCTCGTGAGCGCTTATGTGCCAGCTTCAAATCTGTATTCCAAAACGGCTGAAGGAACTTTTCGCACGGGTAATAACTTGGAGGCAGAGTGAAGAGAACTAGCATAAGTCCGATACGCTCCATCGATTCCGGATGTATCTAGTTCTTGAATTTCAAGTTCTCGAAGAGCTCTATCGTCTTCTAGAGAAGTCTGAAATTGGTATATTTCATGTTCAGTCAGCGTTTACCATTTTATTCTCGGAACAAATATAAATGGGTTTTCACACAACGGCATAAGTAATTTCACCAGAACCGGTCTGTGATTAGAAACATTTAAACAATCATCATCAATAATTTTGCAATGCAAAACATTATCCATATTATCTAGAGGCATGTATATGATAACTCTTCAATTATACTCTTTACCATTTAAATGGGTTAATCAATTGATAGTTAAATAACTCCCGACACATGTAGTGTTGTTGGATCTTTTTGTTTATAATTAATTTAAGACTGTGATATTCGCTACACGTGCAATATGTGTGATTTCTCACCATCTGTGATAGCTTGTTACATGTCGATGAGAACGACTTAATTATATCCCGCCATAGACGGACGGATATAATTGTGTTGTTTTCAGTCCGTCCGTCCTTACGTTTATCCGTCCTTCAATCCATCCGACCATCCATCCCGCATTCATTCCACAATTCCGTCCATGCGGAACACGTTTGAGCCTAGAGCCATAATATTGAAACTTGGTATGAGCGTATTATTGGATAAGAGTATGATAAAAATCAAATGCCGTTAACATCAATTCGCAAATGACGAAGTTTTTGCCAGTTTTACCTGACAATAAGCAACATTTTGTTTCTGGAGCCACATTTTTGAACTGCCTAAGCAGATTTCATTGAAACTTGGTATGAGTTTGTCTAAAGTGATAAGACAGTGACGCTTGTCAAATTGCAACGCAAAACATTTGTCAATAACAAAGTTTTGGCCATTTTTTTACTTGAAAATATCTTTTTTAATAAAGGACTTCTCTGTCTAAAGCGGTATCTCCAATAACAGATGAGCCACTTTTGTGCAACATACCACAGTGGTTCTCAATCATCTGGGCTGAGTCACATGCAACACCCATAAACCTAAAGGTAAGTTCAAGATCAAACATTGAGGTCCAATATCACAACATTAATGAATATTTCATAATTCAGCCATTACTTTACCATGCATGAATGGATTTGCGCCCATCTTTAAACCAATTTATTTCGCGGGGGAAATCAATTGAACGAATTTGATTGTTTTAAAATTGCCTTTTAAACGAATTAATCATCCAAGCAGAAGTAAAAGACTGGTATTTGTTAAATATGCATGTTCAAGTTTTGTCCAACATTAAGGCATTTCAATTACATTAATATATTTGTTGGCTCTGGGCGTCTTTGTGACAAAGAAAACAATATAAGTATGGCGTTATGAGTTTAACGATAAGATGTTTAATCGCAACTGAACGTGTATATATATATATATATATATATATATATATATATATATATATATATATATATATATATATATATATATATATATATATATATATATATTCAAGCATCCGTTAACCAAAATAAAACTCAAACGGGTTACAACAATAATAAATAGCTTAATCGCGGTATACGTCTATTACTATTACACGGATAATGATGAAGACAAATTATGATTACATAAATGAATCCGCATTTAAACATGTCGCAAGAGATCGCACTCGGCCAGTCTACCGCTTTGACAATTGCAAAACAAAACGTTATATGTGCTAAATTCGAGTTAATCACTGGTCAGTGTAACCTGCATGACCCAACGACCATGTACAAACTTATAGGTTACGACATGTAGTTGATAAAAGAATGTTTTGCTTTCTTGTTTCAGTGATAATATGTTTAAGAAATAATAATACACCGAACACAGTCAATATCGCGCGCATACTTCAATGTGCAAGTGCGTTACAAGAAAACGACATGTTCACATGGTCTATCAGTGTCAGAATGTCATAAATGAATGATTGTCATTTCATTTAGCTTTTAGTTTTATAAAACCAAATTGTTCAAAATTTCAAGTTGATACATTGAGCATCATGGATGAATGATTTTAACGTACCTTTGTTGAAAATGTTATCAAACAAAAAGGTTCTTCAAGTTTATGTATTAAGCTGTTGGTTTGAAAAACAAATGCCTATGCCTGTAAACAGAATTTAACAGACGTTTACGCGCCCATTGATATAGGCTTTTCTATTTTAACTATAAGGCATACAGCCCATGCCGGCGTGTTTTTTAAATGATGTCAGACAGTTACGATTTTCTATATTGAAAACACCCAGTGCAAAATTACTAGTATAAATATACGTTCACACTACATTATATTACAGATTAGCCATGCGATTCGTTCAGGTACAATACACAAAACCTCAGTAAAGACGCATGTTTTTGTACGCCTTTCAAAGACAATACCTAGTGTATACTTCTCTGAATTTATAAGTTGTTTATATTGTTCTTTATTAGATATGCTAAGCACTTGTATAAGTTAACGTACAAATGCTAATATATATTGAAATTCATACTTCATCATATTACTGATTCGCATTTGATTGTTTAAGGTTCAATGCAGGCAACTTTAGTACATGTTTATAAACGGGTCTTTGTGCGCCATGCAAAGCATATCGCTTTTATCCTCCCTTAAAATTAAATTGTCTATGTATTGTTCTGTTTCACATATGATGCTATTCGTCTCATGCATTAAATAAACGGGTGGTGGACTAGATAGCAGTTATCGATTCCAATCTTAATCATAATACTAGAGCGTCTTTATCTATACATAGAACGCATTCATCTGACGCCGACCTCAATAAATGAATATTTTGCAGCGAGCGAGATACACGAAATGTGTAACCGATGTATCAGTTCACATTTCTTTTTGTTGTCAGTTTGATACACATTTGAACATATATGTCAATGGATAATAACTTGTATTCAGCAAAGAGGAGGACGTGCATTTCTGTATTAGCATAAACTACATATATATGCATCAGTACATATGCCAAATATATAACATTGATAATAATTAATATTTTTTAATGAAAAATGTAATACTTCGAATAAATATATAGTAAACATCAAG
Organism: Dreissena polymorpha; assembly: GCF_020536995.1. Classification (NCBI taxonomy): domain Eukaryota; kingdom Metazoa; phylum Mollusca; class Bivalvia; order Myida; family Dreissenidae; genus Dreissena; species Dreissena polymorpha. The sequence goes on along the minus strand of NC_068365.1, from coordinate 62,024,482 downwards.
AACGCAATCATGGTATGCGAAAGAGTAACATTTAACATTAAATATACTCTACATGTTATCCAAAATCTACCAAATACTTACACAGATTGTATTTTACTTACATTCACTTCACTTCAAAATTCAAAGCCTATTGTTATTCGATGAAGAAAACTCTCGTATTTTTAGAGTGAACTCATAAGTGTTCTGCTTCGTACATTATACATTATCGTTTGAAAAACATTTAAATGATGCTGTTTTTATTTTATTGCATGACAAAGGTCGAAAGGTTTAAATATATAAAAAGACATGGTGATAAGCGAACTTAGTAGAACACCCTTAATATGTAACAAAAATACATGTACACTGTTGTTTGGAAAAACAAGTAACACTGGCACAATGAAAATAAAAGTTGTGTAAAATGTATGTAAATTATACTCAATAAGACATATATATTGTGAAGATTACCCTGATTACAAATCTGGTATTTAATTGATTCATGTAATTTAAAATTTAACATAATGCATCAGTAAGTTACTAACAACAAAACGCAAAATCAAACAACTGACTTGTATTTAACAGTTTACAAAATATAAATTCTGCACTATTTGCAGATATTCTGTCAGTAAACACTAAAGCAACATAGATTACTTCGCTTTCACTTCGTCCGAGTTTGAATGTTAAAGCACGATTGGATAAAATCATTGGCAAGTTGTAATCACATCGCACTGTCTGTGTGTGTGTAAGCTCATCGTGTTTTTTTTTATCAGCTTGCACTCAATGTCCGCCAGCTTTTGCCGTATTTTACCTACCTGGCCTTCATTGCAATCGCACGTGTAAAGATATTCCAGCCTCAAAAGTTCCGTCTTGATCTTGGTCAACATATCCCTGACCTTTGCGACGTCCCCCATTGCCTCGTACACCTTTGCGAGGCAATCGTAACACTCAGTCAAAAATTGACTTTTCGGACGTTGCTTAATAACATCATCACTGAAGGAAAGCACAATTTTTCCAGTTTTAATACATTTCGCATTGTCACCCTTCTTAACGGCCACTTTCATTACATTGACCAAACTTTCCACGTGGGCGGTTTTACCAGGCGACACGCCCTCGCGTCCCCTTGCAGCTTTCTCAAACATTTCAGCTGCTTTGTCCATATTGCCCTGTTTGAAATACACATTTCCCCTCGTGTCATTCAAATACGCAATATCGTGCATCTGCGGTAACCGTTGCTTGGATAAAATTTCTTCCGCTTCGTCTAAAGCATTTAATGCTTCATCAAACGTCCCACCGGCCAAGTATGCGTTTGCAACATCCGTCAACGAAGCAACGAGAGAAAGATCTGGAGCCTTGGATTGTTTCTTTATTTCAAGGCCTTCTTGAAAATATTGTAACGCCAACCTTCCGTCGCCCTTTTGGTGATACATGAGTCCAATGTTGTTCAATGTCATTCCAACATTCGGGTGATATTCGCCCAGAAGTTTTCGTCGACGTTTGAGGGAAACGAAGTGGTATCTCTCGGCCTCGTCGAACCGTCCTTTTTAGGATGAGAAACATGTTTTACGTTACAAGTAGGAATACTTGTTTAAACTTGATAGGAAATTCAATTCCTTAAGATATGCAGAATTAGGGAAATGTATGACTGAGTTTAGAAAACAGTTATGATTAAAGGCAGGTGAACTGTCATTACCATCATAAATCAGAATAATTCGAGACGTTGTTCAATCGATCGATAGTAAATGGTAAAATGCAATGCAAACTAATAGCGTTTGTACCAACTTGGTGTATTCAAATATTAAAATCAATTAAACGCGATCATAAGATACGATTTAGATGCATCGAACATAATCAAAGCACCCTTACCTAGCTTGGAAAGCGTAATTCCCATACTGTTTAATGACTGCAGAGCAATGAGTTCGAATGGCTTCCCTGATACCAGCGAAATTGCCAAAGACTTCTTGAAGTGACTGTAGAAATCATTGAATCTTGTTAGGTCTGAACAAAAGATTATTTATACAAGGCACAATAAACAATAATACCGTACATTCAAAAATATATGATTTTGGTTAAATATGTCCTCTTATAATGATGGGTGAGGTCTACGTGATTTTTACTCAAAAGTAGTTAGACTAATAAACAAAACCAGATTCAAATATAAATCTGTCTTATTCGGTTTTAAAAAGTGTATTTAACCATCGTAAAAATACAAACTATTTTTGAATCAGTGGCGTTTGTTGTATCAAAGCTAGGATCACATCTATTGACACGACAGACAGTCCTGTTACAGGAATTTCGTTTTTTTAACTTTGTTGTTTCTATTGCTGTGCCTGAAAACCAGGAAACGACCGGAGGAAATGCGTAAGAAATAAAAATGGACAAACAATGCGTACTTTATAGCCTTCTCGTCTTGATCCTGTAACATCAGGTTGTATCCGATTCGCTGATGCGCAGTTGCGAGCTGTAACGACTTTCCAGCGCCTTTCAATATGCTAAACGCCGCGATGTATTTGATGCGGCCATCATTCAGATTCCCCTGAGATAAAATTAAACTGTATCAATAAATGATTTACCCACAATTTAAGTGTAAACAACGGGTACACATTATTAAATTAATCAGTATAAACATTGTTATATATACATTTAAATACATTTTGTACTATTCAGGCATTACATACAATAGACAACTGAAAGATATCTATATCGCTCCATCTGTCGGTTTTTTGTCCAATGTGTTGTCTAACGCGATGAAATTCATCGATTACATGTAAGTATGCAATCATGCGCTATTATTTTTCAATGCAATTTAAACTTATGATTGGTTAAAAAAATTCTTTAGTGATACGTATCGTTTTTCAGACCTCCCATTACAAAGTGAGTTGTGTCATGCGAAAACGGGCCGTATACCATATAAGCTCCAGACCAGGTTATGCGTCCACGCAGTCTGGTCAGAATCAAACATGTCAAATATAAAGTCTTAAAATGTACCTTGATATTAGTGTACAGACTTCCCACTGCCAGATCTACTACAGCTTTGTCCATTTCTTTGCCATATCGGTCTGCTGCACGATGACATTCACTGTAGAAATCCTCCGAGTTACCCGGAAATAAATATGTTTCAGGTAACAAAAATGTAAATAAAAAACAGAAAACAGACTTTACTTACACAATACTGGCACAAACAGTTCATGTTGAGTGAAATGCAGGGCATAAAATATGATGAAGGGTCTGAGAGAAATCCAAATCAATCACTTAATCAACACAGATCTACTAGAACGTGTAGTGCCTTTTATGCCGAGTGGCGAAAAATGAAACATTTCCGCGATATATATAATTATATCAGTTGCACGATGTTAAAGACAACTAAACAAACACAACGCTCGTGAAAATGTTAATTATCCAACCCCTTTAAAGTGATAATATAGCTTAGTAAATAAACAAATATTATGGAATTAATTAACTTTGACGATACTGCTCTACTTAAAAGTTCATTACTGTCATTGTGAGTGTGAATTCTATAATTCCTACGACATACAAACATATTAAGACCGGAATAGTTCACAAGCGTCAAGCGTTTCTTTTACACTCATGAAATCTTTATAGACAGAAGATTATTTTGTTTTATCAATTTCGTGTATGATTGTGGATATATAGGTATATATTTCATCAAAATGCTAGTGTATTAAGATACACATGTATACATGAGGGGCGTGTATTTGCAAATGTTTTGGCGAAAATAATTATATAATACATTCATCAAAATACTTTGGTTAATAGCATTTCTTGTAATAGTTACGAAGAATTTCCCATCACATAATCACTATAAGCTTATTCCATCTGAACAAAATAAAGAAAGCGCTCCCATGTGGTAAGTATTCAATATTGGCATATATTGTTTGGGATGTTATAAGTGACATTGGACGAATCTACCAGTATATGCTATGTTTATAGGTGTCTATAGCAACCGTTGTTTTTTTATTTTTTATTTGTTGGTGTTTTCATTTCATATACACTTTTATTTGTTAATGCAGCATCAACATTCTAAAACAATATCCTGGAAAGAGAAAAAATAATGCGTTTGAATTCCAACTGTTCTTTTTGTTTTGACAACTGACGACACAAATGATTCGATGTACGATGTGAATCTAAATTTATTTTAAATGCAGATTCGTTCATACGACACAAAGACACAATTTTGTTTTACGGATCATTTTAATTTCTTGCAACGATATATATTCATACGACACACGAACACTTACTCCAATCTTAATGAAAAGACAGTTCCGCTCGGCTTAGACGACTGGAACAGTCATGTAAAATATCGAATATAATTATATAATTTTTAATAAACAACTGGTAGCAAGATGAGTTGCAGATAATTGGTCAGTTACCACATTTTAACATACTCTTTGACCTGTTAATTCTTTTCAGCTCAATTCAACAGTGAACATGACCATACTGTCTCTTTACCATATTGCAATACAAACACGACACGTGATTTGTTGTTTTTTTTGCAGACAAAGACGGAAATCAACAATGGGCTTTTCTGCAAAATAATAGATGGAGCCAAACATCTGAAAACAGCCCTTACACTGCTACTTCATGTACATAGCGGACTTTTGTATGCCTTTCACTTTCGGTTTAAAGGTCAACTGTAGTACAGACATGTAGACGATTTAACTCGTATTAATTTTCTCATTCATTCGTTATGATATTGCATTATATACATGCTTTCAATAAATATATTTCAAATCAATGTACCTTAGAGAAAACATTCTCATAGCCGCATGTTATTAATCCGATTCATCGCTTCAATTGATTTTTTGCTTCAATTGATTTTTTAAGTGAAGGTAAAACAAATCGATAAACTGCACGCGCTTGCCTGCTAACATACGTCACTGGATTGCATCATTCATCCCATTCAAGGGATTCATTTTTAAATGAAGCTGCATTGAAACATGACGGCTTTGTGTGTTTATGATGAATTGTTATTATAAAATGTGGAAACCAGTGTTAAAAAAATGGCTCGAATAATACCAGTGAAATTGCCTTGTCGATTTCATCAATAATGTAGAACGTACTTAAATTACGCAATGTTTTTAATAAAGTGTTTTTGTACAACAATGTGGATTTAAAACAGTGTAAGTGACTTAAAGAGTGTTTAATATTTTCATTGGGGTGCATTGTTCTTTTTTTCTTTTCGACAAAAATTGACTTAGACTTTAAGGATAATTTGATTGATGAATAAACGGTTACTCTGTTCGTTAATCAAAGTATATCCATCCACAAAGAATTGCCTGTTTACATCAATGCGCAAACCTTTCTTCAACATTTTGAATAAATTATAGTACTCCACGGCACTAACATAGTATTCTCCATAAACGACACAATACGTTCTTATAAGCATAAACATGACGCCATATTGCTAATTTGATTTTTACGAATGAACCTGAATTCATCACGCAGAGCTTAATATATTTATGCATTTAATTGATACCATTTTGTTAAGTTAAAATCGGCTGAAGTTGCAGGAAAGTTCGCGCAATTTCTTTGATAGATTGTCGGTTCATTAATATTGTGCGCATTCACACATTTTAAAATGTTTAATCAAACTAGATTTTCGATTTTAGATATATATATGTGACTGTGATATGTTGTCATCTATCCCATCTATCCCAGTATAGAAGCGTGTTTTCAAGTAAACTAGGGCTTTAAGGTAGCGCACCCGTAATTGGAACCTATCCAAATATAATCTAATCTATTATTTTCTTAATCAGCATCATTTCACTCAACTACATGCAAATTTTTAGGTAGTCTTTCCATGTATTTTTAAAGAAATATACTGATTTTTTCAAAACCACCCCCACACTCGGCTTATGTCCAGTTTATGTGCAGCCCAGGGGTATATGACAGTTCCATTATTCATCCCGATTTCCAAATATAGGCATGCAGTTGGTGTGTACAGATGCAGTAAAGGTGTTTAAAGTTTAAACAAGATGAAAAAAGTTTTCTTTAACAGACATTTATTTTTTATAACTTGTTATCTATGAAGGAGTGCCATGACATGTAAGTGGTTTCAGGCAAGTCGAAATTGGATTGGTTGAAAACAAAGTGTTATAAAATTCAAAATGGTATCATTTAAGTAATATTTTGAACTAAGTTTTTATAGGTACAGTATATACAGCAAAAATACCAAGAAATAGACAGATTTACCGTCTACTTTTTGAAATAAAAATAAAAATGCAACATGCATGGTTCGTATTTTAGCAGTAAATCACCCAATTTATCCATAACGTTGTTTTAATTTAAAAAATTGAAGAATGTGCATAAAAATTACAACATATTTAACAATAAACATAGCATATATGCCATATCAAATCAAATAACGTTAGAAAAGAAATAAAACGCGTCGTCGGCAGGATTCGCGCGGGAATATCCCAAAAGATTCCTAGTCTATCGCCTTAACCACTAGGCTACGGCACCTAATATTAGGCTCTTCATCCTTCGAATAAATCGCGGGAAATCATTCGAGGTGCGCAGCCTTAACAATAGCATGAAAGGAGAATAAAGTATTTGAAACGGATGCTTCATCAATAGCTGGGGATATGAGTAAACTAGTTGAGACTAGGGCTTTAACATGGGGGTGTGAACTATTTAAAACTGGAGCTTTTACAATAGCTTGGGAGGAGTGTGAACTATTTGAGGCTGGGGATTTTACAATAGCTGGGGAGGAGTGTGAACTATTTGAGACATAAGCTTTAACAATAGCTGGAGAGGAGTTAAATTATTTGAGACGGTGGCGTTTACAATAGCTGGGGATGAATGTGAACTATTTGAGACTGTGGCCTCAACAACAGCTGGAGAGGAGCGTTAACTATTTGAGACTGGGGCTTCAACAATATCTGAGGAGGAGGGTAATTTATTTGAGACTGGGGCTTAAACAATAGCAGGAAAGAAGTGTAAACTATTTGAGACTGGAGCTTTAACAATAGCTGGAGATGAGTGTAACTAACTATTTCAGACTGGGACTTTAACAATAGCTAGGGAGAAGTGTAATTTATTGTCGGCTTGGATTTAACAATAGCTGGAGATGAGTTTAAACTATTTGAGACTCGGGCTTTTACAATAGCTGAAGAGGAGTGTCAACTATTTGAGACCGGGGCTTTAAAAATAGCTCAATTTAACTGTAGTTCAATACTAACACGACACGCGATAAGTTTGTCTGCAGGCAACGATGGGAATACACAGTAGGTTTTTCTGTAAAACTGTGGATGAAGCAACATGTTTTTACAGACAAAACGTGCAGTAAATATTCATTATAAAACGCGCATTAGACAAATGTGTCAAACTTTTTGAATAATGTATTGGAAAACATGCAGTTAATCAAATTATTTGCGACTATATTTTATATAACATTATCATAAAAAGCGTCATTGAAATTAAAAAGTACTGAACGCACTTATTACCATAAACATGACACCATATTGCTTCTTCAACCTTTACCAATAAACCAAACTTCAATATGCACGGCTAAAACATTTATGAATGAAATTGATGTCATGTTAAAGGTACAATAAATTGCAAACAAGCTCTTGCGAATGTATTTCTTTCAAAAAATGGGCGTTATGTAGACATTTTTTTCTTAATCACAGGCTTTAAAATGTTACAATTAAACATAAACACTGTTAATTTTTTCGGAAAAATATATATGATGGTATGCGACATTTTTGTCAACTTAAAAAGACAAGAAACGTTTTGTCAAATAAGTGATGCTCCGTTCATGTGATTTAATTCATATTAATACTTATGTTACTATATATAGTAACAAAATTGACTCGAATTCAGGTGATTATCGGTCAGAGCAAGGTGATTATAACGTTATGCCCTGCAAGGCCAAATGCACGTGACGTTACGGCCAACGCGCTACGTAATAAGAAAATGGAATCCACATTCAGTCTCAGCCAACGGTGATCCATAGGCGCTCGATGGCAATGTTGTTGTTGTTTTGTTTTTTTAGTTACCCGTTGTTTATTATATTGCATACACATACTAAATCAATAAAAATCTTCAGACAAAACAAAAACACATAGATATGGACATCTATGTACATAGTCGAACTTTTTTTTTAAGAAAGCGTTTTGTCGGAAGATTTTATTGATTTAGTATGTGTATGCATTATAATAAACAACGGATAGGCTAACTAAAAAAATAAAATAAAATAATAAAACAAAACATTGCTATCGAGCGGCTATGCAGTGATCAATACAATTTACCACAACTCAACGAAAGAATCGAACATAATGTTAACGACACGTAGCACACAGTTTGGATAATACAAATATCGATTGAAACTGAAACTTCTGTACATTAGATATAGATCTATGCCTCTATTTGAGCTTTAACAGAATTCATCAAACAGCGAAAGTTTTAGAGTTAAAGAAACACTTACCTCGACAACTTTAATCCGATGTTTATAATAATAATATAACAACGACGTTCTATTCCATCCTTTTTTGTTATTCCATCCGTTATTTTATATTATTACCTGATGTCTTATATAAATGATAATTAATTATTTTTTGCTATTTCCTCGTCGAAAAAGAAATTTGCAATTTTTTAAATTGTTACCGGTGAATATCGAACTGTTGGCCGGTCAACAGTTTGAACTGTTGCCCGCTGGAATAATGACGTCATTTCGTCGAAAAAATGACGTCATTTTACAGTTAAACAGTCAAAATTATTTATCGATTACTGTTGTGTGTAAATAAAAATTTAGTTTGCTGTTATTTGTATGTTGGAAATTTGATCAGGTAATAAAACACTTATTTCATGGATGCTTGGTGAACAATCAAAACTGTTGTCCCTCGGTATCAGGGCTGACATTTGGAACTGATGCCCTCGGCCTATCGGCCTCGGGCAACAGTACCAAAGTCATCCCTGATACCTTTACTGTTCACCGCGCATTCATGAAATAAGTGTATATTGATTTTAAATCACACTTTTTTAAACGGTTGCATCGAATGCTAATCCCTTTCACCAAGGCAAAATCACGATTTACGAGATCGAATGACTGGTCGGAGCATAACACACAATTGATTCCTAATAATGCATGACAGACACACAATCCGAAATATGTTTTGGATTCGATCGATGCTAAAAAAAATTAACTGTTAGTCTAAATATAAATCCTCCACGACGGAATTGTTGTCCCTAAAATCCAAAGTGTCTAGCTAAAACAGTGTTTCGTCATAGAAATTACGTCACATGAGATACGTCATTAATTGCGTGATCAATTGAATGAAAATTTAAGTACGGAAAGCTGGTTCTGTAATAAAAAGTACAGTTAACGGAGATTAAGTATTAAAGAAGTTAATACCATCGTTTCTTGAGGGCCAGAAGTGATAATCGGACTGGAGTAAATAATCGCCCTCATATGTTATGAGCGCAATTTTACAATACGCGTCTTATTTTTTTACAAACTCTGATCATTTTATTGTTTTACCTGCGAGATATAGCTCAATAAACTCTGTAGATTCAGTAGCCATCCGAATAAAGAACGTGTACGTGTCCTGTGTCGTGTACCGTATCTCCAGCAACAGCTTCTGCAAGTTCGGTTGCTCAAACGCAAAGTCCACCAAGGCGCTCGCATATTCCTGCGACGTAAAACGTCGAGATATGCTCGTCATTACCTCGGTAAATGTTTGGCAAAAACGCTTGCGGATTTCTGAAAATGTTTGGAACTTTTTTTTATACGGCTTGCTGACACTGTCTGTTGGGCCTGGTTACTGGAAAAGAACAGAACTTGTTGTCTAAAGAGCTTAATACCTTGCGAACTCCATCATAGTGGGAGTTGAACACCGGATCTCATGATCTCTAGGCTACAAATGTGGCAACCGAGCAACCGCGACCTTTTTGATAGCTTAACCCCTTATTATTTGAATTAAAGATTTAATGAGTCACATAGTTTTCAAATCAAAATCGATGAAAATCCTTTTTTCTCAAATTTCGTTACCGCATTGAAATAATATGACACACATTGTGTTGAATATATTGTATTTCAAATGTCAATCCTACGAATTATGTTCACAAAAAGATAAAAAATAATTTACGGCGTCCGTTAAATATACATACATACAGAATGGCATACATTTGCAAAATTATAAAATACATGGTATCAGTGTCAATCCATCATCAGCGAAATAAACCAGCATCATAATTATAGTGTAACACTGATGTCAATTAGCCCTTAACTTTATTTATTTACAGGTCAAACTAACCAAACGCATTCGGATGGGAATATCTCTATTCGGTAAATATGATGGAGGAATATTTTCTTTAAGCATAGGTAAAGGCTCCGACAAAAAAAATAATTATCGGACCTTATTCCCATGTCATTATCATGACATGAAAAGAACCACCTGTATGGCATTGAAGCAGCTTAAACGCTTGATAAACAAGTCGATAGGAAAATATATTAATTACCTGGAATGTGCCGCAAAGCGAAAAACGTCTTAAGACTCTCCCGTAAGATTCCCTGTATGTTGAAGCGCCTATTTGCGGGATCATAGGTAATGAAGTGACGCCTAAGTTTAGGGACCAGCACTTGGTCCTTCACCACTGCTTCAGTAGGGTAATCTGCAGTGGAAGATGAGTGCATTAAATTTGTTATGCAATCATGAACATATATCTTGAAAAGAAATCTTAAATATAAATCTTGCATGTTCGTGGATTATTTCCTATACACGATCAGAATATAGTAAATACAGATTGCATATATCTACTACGTTTAACAATCCTTCGACGCAAAAGGGTCATTATTTTTGCTAACATTTTTGAAGCATTGATAATCTTTCTTACTAACTGGGATTCTCTGCTACACTCCGTAAAATGGCAATATTTATCGAGATCCTCGACATGTATTAAGATCAATCTCAAAAGAACACATAGCATAAGATTTAAATTCATCGGCACAACCTTGAGTAATACAATACTGAACACACAGATGTCAACATTAAACGCATACTATGAGTTATCATGATTTTTAAAAAGGATTTTGGTTGTTTGAAAACCAACTATTTACAAGGTTTAGTTCACAAATAGCGTTTAAGTGATTTGCCAGTTCAGCAACGCATAGATTGGGCATGTTGTCAATCTCAACTGATTGAAATTAAAATGGCAACTAAGTTTTTGCGTCAGGTATAGTTGAAAGGTTACGAACAAATGATCGTGCGTTTCTTTCATTAACGAGTACGCAATATTTTGAAACTTCTCCAACGTTTTCTTAAGCACGTGGTTAAGACATCAACTGTGCATTAGGTTTAGTGTAAATCTTACCGAGTAGCGATCTGGCCTCTTCTGCCGTGAACGTGCCTGGGATATAATCCAACTCCGAGAACCGTCTCTGCAGCACGGGGCTCAGACGATTGATAAACAGCCGGTAAACGTCAGCTGAAAAAGTGAAACACACATATATTATTCCTAAGTACGTCAACTGAAATACCAATTGGAGATAAATTAAATAAATGAATGGTGTACATCTTATCTTAGCGGGTAAATATGAAATGTATGAGATCAAAATCACTGCAAAATCGTTTAAACCTCAGCTGAAATTGTGATTCTAAATTGTATAATATTTGAGTTAGATACCTGAAATACTGATAGGGATTTTTTTAATAATGCCAGAATTTTGCAAATCTAGAGAAACGAATATTCATATAGTTTACCAAAATAATCGCTTAAACCCTTAGATTTTGGTCAAATAAAGTGAAATTATTCAATGCACAATTATCTTATATTATTTAATGTAACATAACATGACTTTAATAAAGCACCTACCAACTCTTTCCTCCTCGGGGTAAAACTCTCGACTAAGAACCTTCAGTCTATATTCCGTTAGCAGTTGCGTCATGTCCTTCGGCGTCAAAATGCCTCCGTCACCCCGAAGCTCTGACGTTATCATGAGGATTAGAAGCGGCAACCCTTCACTTAGTTCGACAATAGGGTCCATGTATTCGCCATAATCCAACCCAGGCGCTTCGGCTCTAAGTAACTCCGATGTTTCTGTTGGCTTTAGCGGTTGCAGCTCACAAACATGGTAGATATGCCGCAATCTTTCCAGCTGAAACTTTGTTGTAGAAGTCAAGATTACGTTGACATTGTTCTGTTTTATTAGGGCAATACAGAGATGTTGTAGAGGGTCGTGTGTGTTTGCATTTTCAATAAAGTATTCGCCGTTGTCAAAAAAGAATACGTATTTCTTTGTTCTCGTGGAAACAGTATAGACCAGCATGCTTTCCCACGACTTTACATCGTTTGGGTGCGATTCAACAGCAATAGCCATCTGGGCGCATATATTGACGTACATCCCGGATATGTCGTTGGTCTCCTTTAAGTTTACGTAGACTAGCTCATCATATTGATCCGAGACACTAACCAGGAACTCCTTCGCTAGCCTTGATGTACCAACAGATCGCATCCCGAAAATTCCGAACAGTTTTAGTTTTTTGTACCAAGCAGCTTGTAAATCGCGGAGTTCATCTTTCCGACCGACGAACCGGCCCTCAAAGTAGGTTTCCATTCCGAGAACAATTGCTAAACTGTTGTTTTGATTTGATACAGAAGAAAACGCAAAACGACCTGCTTATCACAGTTTTCTTTCATGCATACTTAATCTTACCGCGGTGTTAATTAAGGTGGAACAGTATTAATAAATTATCTTAAGTAATTGTTAACGAACCGTATATATTGTCGGTAACGGAATAAGCCATATATTTTTTTGATTAGAATTCTAAATATCCATTTTCTTCCTGTGAATTCTACACCGTCATTAGTCTCTTATGCATTATAATGTTTCACCGAGACCAGCGCTTTTTTTTTATCTCCCTTTGAATTCCAACTAGTAATTATCTCCATTTGAATTATAATGATGCATTTAGTTTTCAAATTTAAAATAGTAATCCTCTTTCTTTAAATTTTTTAGAGTATTTATCCCCGTTGTATTTCAGCTAATCATTATCTCATGTTGAATTCTTTGGAGTAATTTTCTGCCTTTTAATTCAAGTGAGTCATGGCTTGTGTTAACATTACGTTCACAAAAACAAGTTCTTCGTCAATTTGTAAAATTAATCTTGCCTTTTTGCACATCTGAAAATAAATATCAAAAAATACTTTAAAGAAAAACAAAACGATCGTACGAATACTCATCTGTTATCTCTAATAATTTTGACGAAATTAAACAGATTATATTGACAACACGGGTAAACAATGCCAACAAAAAGGATATCATTACATATTAAACTTTGAAATATAGTGTTAAATATACTTACCTTTTATATACCATCACTTATGTGTTGTTTTCCTTCATTTTGATCATATCAAAATATATTTGAAAAGCACTGACAAATGTATGACATCTGATTAATTTATCTATATACATATAATGACATATCATGACATAACTCAAAAGAAAACATAATCGTGCTAGGTTTAAACGCTTACTACATGTAATACAATCATCTGTTTATATCAACATGTAAAGAACGTTTTGATTCGTATGCCTGCTCATTTTACCAACGTAACATCAAGAGGTTTATAGAATTTAAACCATGCATTACTGTTTTTGTCTTTTGATTACTTCTAGTGCATGCATATAATTTGTCGGTATATTACAATCACGCGTTTTAAAAGATTTAAATAACACCTCAAGGTTTATTGTCAGTTTTACATTCGGTATTCAACGTTTATGTTTCAGTCGTATGTAAAGTGTGGCAGTACGTTAAGTGTATGGTACATGTCGTGTGGTGCTTTTTATTCAAATCCTTAACAAAATATCTTAACATATATATGGATTAAAGTGATATTATGGGCATTTTTCAGTGTTGAATTGAGCTGAAAAGAATTAACAGGTCAAAAGAGTTAGTTACATGCGGTTACTGGTCAACTATCTGCAACTCATCTTGATACCAATTGTTTATAAAAAATTTAGATTAAATTCGATATTTTACGTGACTCACCCAGTCCTGTAAGCCGAAATGATCCGTAAAACAAAATTGTGCCTTTTGTGTCGTATGAACGAATCTGCACTAAAACTAGATTTAGATTTAGATTCACATCGTTAATCGAATTATTTCTGTCGTCAGTTATCAAAACGAAAGTACGGTGCATATTCAAATGCATTATTTTCCTCTTTCCGGTATATTGTTTTAGTATGTTGATGTTGCATTAACAAATATAAGTGTATATGAAGTGAACACACTTAAAATTGCAGCAAAGTTGCAGCAAACATTCTGTTTCTGTAAGGGATCTCTTCTGATTGGTTCATTGCAGATTGTGAGTCAAATTTGAATGTGTAAGCATGCATAGATCCACGCAGGACCTGTTAATGGTTTGAAATGTAGTTTGAAAGCAATGTTTGGACTTTTTTAAGTTAAAGTTTTAACAATATCTTGAAATACTGACTTTGTTGAACATAGTAAACAATTAAGTAAAATGTGGAAATCAACATTTTGTGTGTCAACAAGTCTAAAGGAGGAATTAAGTGAGTTATGAAGTGGCCCTTTTGGAAATGCTTTAAACTATTAAACAGGTGTGTATTATTTTTCTAATAATGTTAAGTTTAATTTAATGATATTGTTGAACAGTTTCAAATACCTGTTTTTGGTGGGTGATTTACATTTAAAATACATGATGAAACAAATTATCTTTGCAGTAGGTCACATAAAAGACATATTAAGTCAGTCAAAGGTATCTCTATCTAACAAAACCAACATATTTGTAACAATCAATTGCTTAATCAGTGACCAAATGAAATGGCAATGTAACCAATACTTAGATTTATTAATGAATAACTACTCTGCCACGAAATGTTAAGCCTTTTTTTCACTTACATATATACGAAAGCTATTGCTATCGCTTAAAAGGTGTCAAGCAAAAACTAAATAAAATATAGTGTGTAACTTAACCAAAATTATACAATATTCAATCAAACATAAAAAAAATCTGTTTTAGTTTTATGTTTGGTGAAGCATAATTCATATGACATTTCTAACATGTACAAAAGAAAGCTATATATCTGTATGCTTGCAATTTCATTTACAGAACATTCAACATGTAACAACTTTGCAAGAACTATGCGGCAACTTGGCAAGAACTTTGGGGCAACTTAGCAAGAACTTTGCGGAAAAGTTACCGCAAAGTCCCGTATGCAAATGAAGTTTGCGAGAACATTGCAACATCTTTGCGGCAACTCTGCAGCAACTTTGCAAGAACTCTGCAGCAAAGTTACCGCAAACTCCCATATGCAAATGAAGTTTGCAGGAACATGGCAAGAACTTTGCGGAAAATTTGCAGCAAACTTTTACCATGTAAATTAGGTTTTCGGCAAAGTTGCTGCAAACCCATATGCAAATGAAGTTTGTGACAAGAAAGCATGTTTGCGGCAACTGTGCTGCAACTTTGCTGCAAATTAGCAAGAACAGTTTGCAGGAGGCCTGTTTTTTCGGTAAGGGCGAGTATCTGGCTTCTCTGGACGGCATTGTCACCTGTCTCCGGAGATTTTGCCTCCACTGAATGTTTGAAACAAAGGTCCCACTGCTCAAATACATATTTAGATACTCGGGTAGATTGTACTTATGAAGTAACCTAAATAAATATGGGATAAATCCTTGGAATTGATAATCAAGATTACGAAATCGCATCAGTCTAGTCAGAAACACGTGCTTGGCCAGGGATCTACAAGGATAACTGCGTAACAGTCCAAAATGTAAGCTTCCTTGCGTCAACAAAATTTCGATATATTTAATATCTAACACTGCGAGATAAAAGTCAGTGGTTGTAGACATTTTTAATTACTGTGAGCTATCGTAATGTCCGTTAGCGCTCTTGTTTTCCAAAGTTTACATCCGTAATGTGCTTTATGTATACCCACTGATTGGTATATCATTTTACGTTAAAGTGGGTTTAAACCTCCTGGATGTAACCCACCGTTCAGTATGTTTAGGAACTTTCCTCGAAGTTTTTTTGCTAGCGCTGTAAAGTGATTTAGTTTTAATAAGACTCGTCGCGTATAAGACCTAGGTGGTTGTACACCTTAACTTCATTTTATGGTTGCGTTCCCAACTAGCACTTTCTTTCACGACAATACCGCACACTGTCATAAAAGACGCAACACCTGTCGGACTTATACTTGAATCGCCACTGCTAAGAGTACTTTTAACAAATAGTTAACATTTATTGTAGCCCATGGCGGGATAATGACATAGGAATCATGTCATCCGCAACCGTCGGTGAACAACTGTTCATATTAAACATACCGAATCCGTTCCCACTCTCCGTCAGTTCTTTAATTTACTCGTTGATGAAAGTCTGATACAGGATTGGTGATGTTTAGAGCTGCAACGATTAACCAACAGCTCTATTCGATTCGATTTCGATTTCAGACACTCCGATACCGATTTTTTCGATTCGATTCATCTTCAAACCTAGTTTTATCATATATTCACTCTTATGCCTCAAAATAAACATTTCTGTTCAAATGTGATTTCAATAAAACACATAAAAAAGAATAGCAAATTAGGACTCAATTTTCATATAAAAACTTCTGACTAGAAGATTGTGTTGATTACACAAAAATAAAAAATAATCATAAGAACGTTTCTGGAATCAGTTGAATGGTAGTATTATCACTATTATACTTTTACCCAAAACCGCTATAAGCATGTCTACCATTGTGCTATGACAGCATCACCTGTTACCTGAAGGACAAATCACATTCTCTAATAAACTTAACAAAACTCCAACAGAAATATAACTACTTTTCTGGCTGGCGACTTGAGTAGTTGCACTTGTGCGACCTCTTAGTCTTGTTAAATCAACGTTATGTTTGCGTTTGACATATTGCATTAGATTAGTGGTTGAGCCGGACTTACACTTTGCTTTATCGGTAGGGCTACCATCCCGAAACCCAAAATACTGCCACACTTTTGATTTTAGCTTCTTAGGCGCATCTGATAATTTCAATTTGTCGGCAACAACTTGTTCAGCCATTTTGACGCTTTTTCCGAAAGTAGACCGTAACGGGCTTATTGAATGGATGACTAAAGTAATAAGCAACCAATCGCGCGCGTCGTAATTACAGGTAAAGATAAAACCTACACCTTCCTGTATCAATAGGCAGAATACAGCGCGCTTTACGTATCTATGTATATATATGTATATATGTTAAAGAATCGAATCGAATTTGGTAGGTTTGGTATCGTAATCGAATCGAAGCATTTCGAATCGATTTTCGATGAATCGGATCGAATCGTTGCAGCTCTAGTGATGTTATGCTTCCCTTTCTGGTTCCCTGTTTAACTTGGAATGTTTCTGACATAAAACGTTATACCACACGCATATAAGTGGTGTCAAGGGCGGACCCCCGTTAACTTGTAAATATGGCATTCGTGCAAAACCCGGTCGAAAACCTGGCGGCAATCCAGGAAGCAGACGTTTCGCGGTCTTAAAACACACTTTCGCGCATTACAAATGACGTCATTAAGCAACTAAGCAACTTAGTTGCTCCTGGTTAAATCACTATGCTCATTTAGCTGCGAAATCATCATTGCATAATTATCGTTTCATACATCTTCAATAACGTCGAAGTCAAGGATATAACTCGATAGTTGATTGTGTCTTTTCGTTTCTTATCGCCCTTATTATGTGTTATTATCACAACCTTTTTTCATTTCTTGGACATAAACATTTCGCAATATATATGTGAATTCATTTGTTATGGGCGAAAGGATATCTACAGCAAGAAGTAAATGTTCGTAGGGTATGATATCACATACGGCGGCTTTACCGGTTGGACAGTCTTTGATTATTGTATCTATGATTTGCTTTATATTACTCCTGACCCATGTTATATTCTTTATACATGTTATATGTGTGATTTCTCACCATCTGTGATAGTTTGTTACATGTCAATGTGAACCACTTAATTTTCAGTCCGTCCATCCTTCCTTCAATCCGTCCGTCCAGCCATCCCTCATACATTCCACCTTTCCGTCCATGCGGAGCACGTTTTAGCCTAGAGCCAAAATGTTGAAACTTTGTGTGCGTGGATAAATGTATAAGAGTATGATTAAAGTCAAATGTCGTTGAAATCAATTCGAAAATAACGAAGTTTTTGCCAGTTTACTTGACAATAAGCAATCTTTTGTTTCTGGAGCCAAATCTTAGAACTGCCAGAGCAGATTTAATTGAAAGCTGGTATGAGTTTGTCCAAAGTGATAAGACAATGACGCTTGACAAATTGCAACGCAAATCATTTTTCAATAACAAAGTTATGGCCATTTTTTTTACTTGGAAATATCATTTTAATAAAGGACTTCTCTGTCTAAAGCGGTATCTCCAATAACATATGAGCCACTTTCATGCAACTTAACAGAGTTCTTCTCAATCATCGGGGCTTAGTCATATGCAAGACCCATAACCCTCAAGGTACGATCAAGGTCACACATTGAGGTCAAATATCACAGCTTTGACGAATAATTCTGGTAATAACACTAAATAATAGTGTAACCATTACTTTATTATACACCAAAACTGTTCTCTTTTATCTGGCAGTGTCAAAGATAAGACTCATACCTCTTTGGTCAAGGTCTTGCACTAACCTAAATGTTACAAGTTTTGATTTAATAGGCTGTATTTTGTTTGAATTCTACCATGCATCAATAGATTTTTGCCCATCTTTAAACTAAATTTATTTTGCGGGGGATATTATTTCAACGATTTTGATTGTTCTAAACGTGCGTTTTAAACGAGTTTATCATCCAAGCAGACATCAAAATCAGTTTAATCTGCATGTTAAAGTATTGTCCAACAAAAATGTATTTCATTTAAATCTTAATATTTTGGAGCTCTGTGCGTCGAAAAACAATAATAAATCAACAATAATAAATAGAATAATCAGGGTATACGTCTATTACACGAATAACGATGAAGATAAATTAGGATTACAATAATGAATCCTCATTAAGATCCGACGGAAGACAAGTTAGACAACGCACTTGGCAAGTCTACCGCTTTGAAAATGCAAAGCACATTTTCTGCAGTAACCTTAATAATTACCCAAGTTTCCATCAAATATCTTTCGAAGCAACTTGAGTATTGTGTAAACTGAAACCGGATGTATGCTAGATCACTGGATACAGTTATCTGAATGACCCAGCGACTATGTACACACATATACGTGACGACATGTCGTTGATAAATGAATGTATTGCATGTTTGTTTGATATTGAAAACCCACTTCATCATATTACTGTTTCGAATTGGATTGATTAGTTAAGGTTCAATGCAGGCTGCTTAAGTATATATACGGGTCTTTGTACGCTTTTTAACAAGCACATCGTTTGTTTCCTCCCTTAAAATTAAATTGTATATGTATTGTTCCGTATCATATATGATGCTATTCGTCACGTGCCTCCAATAAACGCTTAGTAGAAGCTATAGATTCCAATCTTGATTATAAATCTAGAATGCCTTTATTTCTATATAGAACGCATCTCCTGACGACGACCTCAATACATGACAAGTGTTCCGCGGTCGGAGACATATGCCCCCCCTCCCCCAAACCACCGTGACCTCTGACCTAGTGACCTGAAAATCAATCATCATATGCCCGTCATGATCAATGTACCTATGAAGTTTCATGATCCTAAGTCTAAGCGTTCTTGAGTTATCATTTGGAAACCATTTGGTGGACGGACCGACAGACCGATAGACCGACGGACCGACAGACCGACGGACCGATATGTGCAAAACAATATACCCCCTCTTCTTCGAATTGGGGCATAAATATTTTGCAGGGGTCGAGCTATATGAAATTTGTAATCGATGAATCAGTTCCAGTTTCTTTTGTATGTCAGTTTGATACACATTTGAACTTATATTTCACTGGATAATAACTTGTATGCAGCAAAGAGGAGGACGTGCAACCATTTCTGTATTAGCATAAACTACATATGTATGCATCAATACATATTCAAAAAAATAAAACACTGATAATAAACAATATTTTTAAATTAACAAGAGATATGTTTGTCAGAAACACAATGCCCCCTATTGCGCCGCTTTGAAGCCATATATTTTACCTCAGACATTGAAAGATTACCTTTACTTTGATCTGTCACCACTCAAAATGTGCAGCTCCATGACATAGACATGCATGCCAAATATTAAGTTGCTATCTTCAATATTGCAAAAGTTATGACCAAGGTTAAAGTTAAGGGACACACACATACAATGAATGAATAAATGAATGACAGACAGGCCAAAAACAATGTACTCCTCGATCATTCGATCCGGGGGCATAAAAAATGTAATACTGCGAATACATATATAGTCAACATAAAGAACAAAATCATGTTATGGCACGAAGTAACACTCAACAATAAATATACTCTACACGTTATCCCAAATCACACCAAATACCTACAAATATTGTATTTCACTTACATTCAATTCACTTTAAATTCAAAGTTAATTGTTTAGATGCATTCAATGTAGTAAGCTTTCGTTTTGTCAGACAGAACTTAAAACTTTAAAAGTGTTTTTACTTGATACATCATCATTTGAAAAACATATTCCAATGGTGCATTTTTTTTAGTGCATGTTCAACATAGGTCGTATCTCTTAACTCTTTTAAGTCTATCAAAAGACATGGCGTTCATGGTGCTTAGTGAAAATTGTAGAAAAACCTTTATGTAACAATATACATGTACACTGTTGTTTGGAGAAACATGTAACACTTACACTATGAAAATCAAAGTTGTGTAAAACACATATATACTGAAGATGACCCTGATTACTACCCTTGTAAGTATTAACTTGATTTTTGTAATTTAAAATTTTAAGTATAGCAACATTAAGTTACTAATAACAAAAAACTCAAACTGTAACACTTAAATACATATGTAGTAATTAAAAGTTTACTAACTATTCCTTCTGGAATATTCGCAGCTATTGTGACATTAAACACTAAAGGCACATAAACTGCGTCGCTTTCATTTTGTCCGAGTATGTATGTCCAAGCACGATTGGATGAAATACAGTTGATCATGTAACAAAGTGCTAACATAACAACATTTGTTTATAAACACAAAATAAACGCAACTGTTCATTGGCAAGACGTAATCATATCACACTGTCTCTGTCTGTGTAACCTCATCGTGGGTTTTTGTCATCAGCTTGCTCTCAATGTCCGCCAGCTGTTGCCGTATTTTACCTACCTGGCCTTCATTGCAATCGCAAGTGTACATGTATTCCAGCCTCAACAGTTCCGTCTTGATCTTGGTCAACGTATCCCTGACCTTTGCGTCGTCCCCCATCGCCTCGTACACCTTTGCGAGGCAATCGTAACACTCAGTCAAAAAGTGACTTTTCGGACGCTGCTTTATAACATCATCACTGAAGGATAGCACAGTTTTTCCAGTTTTAATACATTTAGCATTGTCCCCCTTCTTAACGGCCACTTTCATTACATTGACCAAACTTTCCACGTGGGCGGTTTTTCCAGACGCCACGCCCTCGCGTCCCTGTGCAGCTTTCTCAAACATTTCAGCCGCTTTGTCCATATCGCCCTGTTTGAAATACACCTTTCCCCTCGTGTCATTCAAATACGCAATATCGTGCATCTGCGGTAACCGTTGCTTGGATAAAATTTCTTCCGCTTCGTCTAAAGCATGTAATGCTTCCTCAAACGCTCCAACGGCTATGTACCCGTTTGCTACATTCGTCAACGAGGCAACGCGAGAAAGATCTGGAGCCTTGGATTTTTTCTTTATTTCAAGGCCTTCTTGAAAATATTTTAACGCCAACCTTCCGTCGCCCTTTTGGTCATACATGAGGCCAATGTTGTTCAATGTCATACCAACACCCGGGTGATTTTCGCCCTGGATTTTTCGTCGACGTTTGAGGGAAACGAAGTGGTATCTCTCGGCCTCTTCGAAACGTCCTGTTTAGAATGAGAAACATGTATCACGATACGAGTAGGAATACTTGTTTAAACTTAATAGGAAATTAAATTCATTAAGATACGCAGAATAAGGGAAATGTGTGACCAAGTTTAGAAAACAGTTATGATTTAAGGCAGGTGAAGTGCCATTCCCACCATTAATCAGAATAAATCGAGACGTTTATCAATCGATCGATAATGAATTGTTAAATGCGCAATGCAATCGAATAACATTCATACCAACGTAATAAATAAAATGAACAATATTAATTAAAAGCGATCATAAGATAAGATGAATAAAACGTAATCAAAGCACCCTTACCTAGCTTTGTAAGCGTAATTCCCATACTGTTTAATGACTGCAGAGCAATGAGTTCGAATGGCTTCCCTGATACCAGCGAAATTGCCAAAGACTTCTTGAAGTGACTGTAGAAATCATTGAATCTTGTTAGGTCTGAACAAAAGATTATTTATACAAGGCACAATAAACACCAACACTTTTGATAATACAGTCAAAAATATATGATTGTGGTTTAATATGTCCTTTGATAATGATGGGTGAGGTCTACGCGATTTTTACTCTAAGTAGTTGTATGACATAAACAAACACAGATTCAAATAAAGAAGTGTCTTATTCGGTTGTAAAGTGTATTTTACCATCGAAAAAACAACAACTATTTCTTACGTCGGTGGCGTTTGGTGTATCAAAGTTTAGATCACATCTATTGACATTACAGACAATCCTATCACAGAAATTTCGTTGTTTAAATTTTGTTATTTCTATTGCCGTGCCTGAATACCAGGAAACGACAGGAAAAATGTGTAACAAATAAAATGGACTAAAATGAGTACTTAATAGCGTCCTCGTTTTGATCCTGTAACATGAGGTTGTATCCGATGCGCTGATGTGCAGTTGCGAGCTGTAACGACTTTCCAGCGCCTTTCAATATGCTTAACGCTGCGCTGTATTTGATGTGGCCATCTTTCAGATTCCCCTAAAATAAAATTAAAATGTATCAGTAAATAATGTACCCACAATTTTATTGTAAACAAGGGGTAATTCATCAGTATAAACATGTTTATATATACATTTAAATACATGTTTTACTATTCAGGTATTACATACAATAGACCATTGAAAGATATCTATATCGCTTCATACGTCGGTTCTTTATCCAAGGAGTGTTGTCTAAAGCGATGAAATTCAGCGATTAAGTATGCAACCATGTGCTATTCTGTTTCAATGAAATTTAAACGCATGATTGGTCAATCAAATTCTTAAGTGATACGTACTTGTATCAAAGAGAATCGTATCAATATTCAGACCTCCTATTACAATGCGAGTCGTATCATGCAAAAACGGACCTTCTGCAAAATGAGGCTAACGTAGCTCCAGACCAGCCCTCGCATCTGCGCAGTCTGGTCAGAATCAACCATGTCCGCTATAAAGTCTCGTAATGTACCTTGATATTAGTGTAGAGGCTTCCCACTGCCAGATCTACTACAGCTTTGTCCATTTCTTTGCCATATCGGTCTGCTGCACGATGGCATTGACTGTAGAAATCCTCCGAATTACCTGGAAATAAATATTTTTCAGGTAACAGATATGTAACAGAAAAACATAACAGACTTTGCTGACACAATACTGGCACAAAAAGTTCATGTTGAGAGAAATGCAGGACATTAAATATGATGAAAGGTTAGAGAGTAATCCAAATCAACAACTTTAATCAACACAGATGTACTAGAACATGTGTTGCCTTTTATGCCGAGTGGTGAAACTGAGACACTTCCGCGAGATATATACTTATATTAGTATCGCGATGTTAAAGAAAACTAAACAAACACAAACGCTCGTAAACATTTTATTTTCCCCATATAGCTTAGAAGATAAACAAATATCATGAAATAAATTAACTTGTATGACACTGCTCTACCTAACAGTTCATTACTTTTAATATGAGTGAACATTTCATAATTCCTACCACATACAAACATATTTATACTGCAAAAGTTCACAAACGTCAAGCGTTTCTTTTACACTCATGAAATCTTCACAGACAGAGAATTATTTAGTTGTATCATTTTAACGTATGATTGTGAGTGCATTCTCGGAATGAAATGGTGTTTGCTTTTTTATAAGAAGCTCAAGTATATATTCCCTAAAATTCTCGTGTATAAATATATACATGTTTATGATGTTCACAAACGCTAAAATAAGTATGACATTTGAAAAAAGTTTAATAATCAAGCGAATATCGAGTAGCTTCTCTTTATATTTTTTGGTGAAAATTCATAAGATATTGATAAAATACGGAGTAGACCTAGTAATGTAGAAAAGGATTTCCCATAAAATCATTAGCATAAGTTTATTTCCATCTGAACAAAATAAAGAAAGCGATCCCATGTGGTAAGTGTTCATTATCGGCGACATATTTTTCGGTATGTTATTTAACATATGTGCAATACAAAATCGACATGCGAATTGTTCTTCTGCAGACAAAGACGGAACATCAACAATGGGCTTTTCTGGAAAATAATAGACGGAGCCACATGTTTTGAA
Organism: Dreissena polymorpha; assembly: GCF_020536995.1. Lineage (NCBI taxonomy): Eukaryota > Metazoa > Mollusca > Bivalvia > Myida > Dreissenidae > Dreissena > Dreissena polymorpha. The sequence goes on along the minus strand of NC_068365.1, from coordinate 61,999,949 downwards.
AAGATGACAGGAAAAATCTCGGCAAGTTTGCAATAAAATGAATATACATAGACGTACATCTGAAAAAGTTTATCCCACTTTCTGTATAATAATTAAAAAGAAAACATGCATTTAATGCATTAATAAAATACGTACGATTACATTTACCATAAAAATGTACAATTGTATCGTACAGCCAAATGGTGTTATAGAGGGAAACTCTAGGTGTCGTGTAAACTTGTGCTATACATTCCTAACAGCCATTACACTGCTACGGCGTGTACATAGCGGACTGTTTTATGCCTTTCACTTTCGGTGTAAATGTAGTCGAGACTTGTAGACGATTAAACTCGCATCAACATTCTCATTCTCATGATAGTGCAATATATACATGATTTAAAAAAAATACATTTCAAATCAATGTACCTTATAATTAACATAGCAGTATGTTATTAATAAAATACATCGTTACAAATGATTGTTTTGTGAAGGAAACAAGATGCGTTTGTGAAACACAATGTCCCCCTATATGACGTTTGACCTTGAAGGATGACCTTGACCCTTCACCACTCAAAATGTGCAGCTCCATGAGATACACATGCATTTCAAATATAAAATTGCTAGCTTCAATATTGCAGAAGTGACTTTACATGAGCAATTTTGACCCATATATTTGACCTTAAAGGATGACCTTGACCTTGACCTTTCACCACTCAAAATGTGCAGCTCCATGAGATACACATGCATGCCAAATATCAAGTTGCTATCTTCAATATTGCAAAAGTATTCATAAAATAAGCGATTTGGGCCACATATATTTGACCTCTGACCTTGAAGGATGACCTTGACCGTGACCGTTCACCACTCAAATTGTGCAGCTCCATGAGATACACATGCATGCCAAATATCAAGTTGCTATCTTCAATATTTCAAAAGTATTTATAAAATAAGCGATTTGGGGCACATATATTTGACCTCTGACCTTGAAGGATGACCTTGACCGTGACTTTTCACCACTCAAAATGTGCAGCTCCATGAGATACGCATGCATGCCAAATATCAAGTTGCTATCTTCAATATTGCAAAAGTATTCATAAAATGAGCGATTTTGGCCACATATATTTGACCTCTGACCTTGAAGGATGACCTTGAACTTGACCTTTCACCACTCAAAATGTGCAGCTCCATGAGATACACATGCATGCCAAATATCAAGTTGCTATATTCAATATAGCAAAAAAAAATTGCAAAATGTTAAAGTTGGCGCAAACCAACCAACCAACAGACCAACCAACAGACCAACCAACAGACCAACCAACAGACAGGGCAAAAACAATATGTCCCCCACTACTATAGTTGGGGACATAAAAACAAATCGCTTAACTTCACGCGCTCCTCATACATACGTCACTGGATTGCATCATTCATTCATTCAAGGGCGTAATTGTTGTGGCATTTTGAAATGCAGTTGCATTTAAATATGACATATGTGTGTGTTTATGATGATTTTTATAACAAGAGCACCGCATAACGGGTGCCAACGATCGGCTGCGGGTGCAGTTTTGAATAAATGAAAGATTGTCAGTTGTTTTGCGTGATTTTAGATGTCACAGTGACCTTGAACTTTGACCTAGTGACCCAAAAATGGGTGTGGCGTGTAGAACTCATATAGGTGCATCTACATATATGGTTTCAAAGTTGTAGGTGGAAGCACTTTTATTGTAGAGCAAAATGTGAAGGTTTAAGCACGACGCCGGCGAACGACACGACGAGCTTGCTATGACAATACCCCGGGTTTTCTACGAAAACAGCCGAGTTAATAAAATGTAAATACAAATGTTGGAATAAATGGCTCGAAGATTGTCGTGTAGATTTGTTTATTTTTTGTAGAGCATTCTCGAATAACGCAATGTTTTAAATTATGTGTTTTTGTAGAATTAGTAATAAATTAAAAACATTGTCAGTGACTTAAAGAGAGTTTACAGGGTGCATGATACCGTGACTTTGTGGGGTTCCCCCTTTTAACTTTAATGGATGTATACACGACGGTAAGCGGTTTTTAATTTCAAATATTTTTTTTTTACTTATTTTTCTGAAGAATTTCAACCAGCGCATAAAAGACAAATGTGTATGCTGCTTATGGCAATCTTAAATATATCGGAATTACTTTATTTAATAAACCTGTGATCTTGTTCAAAAATAGTATTTTCTATATAAACGACACTAAACGTATTCATAAACATGACGCCATATCGCATTTTTACAAATGAACCCGACTTTATCACGCACGGCGTATTATATTTATGAATTTAATTGATACCATTGTATAAGTTAAAATCGGTTGAAGTTGCAGAAAAAGTTCGTGCGAATATTTTTCTTCGATAGATGGTAGGTATATAAAATTATTTTGCTGTGGATGAGTGTTAACTATTTGAGAATGGGGTTTTTATAATAGCTGGGAAGGAGTGTGCATTATATTAGACTGGGCCTTAAACAATATCTGGAGAGGAGTATAAACTATTTAAGACTGGGGCTTTCAAAAAAGCTGCGGAGTAGAGTAAGCTATTTCAGATTGGTGCTCTAAAATAGCTGGAGAGGAGTGTAACCTTTTTTAGACTGGGGCTTTAACAACAGCTTGAGCGCGGTGTACCCTATTTGAGAAGAGTTATGCGAAAATTAGTTTAATGCAATACGCGGCAAAAGAAACCCTTAGGAGAGGATAGCTCCTGGTCTGGAGATACGCTGGCCGCATATGGCATAAACCCATGTTCACAGGACGCGGCTCATTTGAGGCCAATTTGGATTTGTATATTGCTTTACCTGCGAGATATTTCTCAATAAAATCTGTAGACTCAGTAGCCATCCGAATAAAGAACGTGTAGTTGTCCTGTGTCGTGAACTGTACCTCCAGCAACAGCTTCTGCAAGTTTGGCTGTTCAAACGCAAAGTCCGCTAAGGCGCTCTCATACTCCGGTGATGTAAAACGTCGAGATATGCTTGTCATAACCTCTGTGAACGTTTGGCAGAAACGCCGCCGGATTTCTGAAAATAATTAGGACTTTATGTAAGGCTTGTTGAGAAACTCTCGAGTCCTTCGTATTGGAAGATCCCGATTGTGTTACTGCATTTAAGATAACAGAGTATCTATTTTGCTATTAAATATTGCATGTACACTATTAACCATATGAATTATGTTAAAAACAAAGGTAATGTAAGGCGGCAATAAAATATACACCAAAGTTAGCTTAAGGAGATAATTTTCAAAACATTAAAATATATTACCAATGTTAATCCACCATTATAATAATTGTCTAACACTTAAGTAAACACGAGCCATGTTAACATGGCCATCCCCGCCGACATGTGTTTGCTTGTATGAGAACATTTGTTTTAGAGAGTAGAATAATATTTGTAAAACATGGCACCTGTGTCATCTATTTATATTTCAAGGATCAATTAGTTACATAGTGTTGGAGTTATGCTTTAGAGAATACAATATAATATGTATTATGGAAATGAAAGAAATGGAGGTAATTAAAAAAGAAGACTATAAACAGTTACTGTTCTTGATCACTGTATTTTTCCTTAAACTCATCTATTCAGTTTACAGTACTTCAGTGATCAAATGAAAATATTATTGTAAAATTAGATAAAGGGAGATATTAAAAATGGAAAAACTAAAATACATAGTTATGGTTATGGTTGTGAGACACTACACTTGTCCTTGTACTGTTTATATTTCTAGTTTCAAGTAAATCCCTTCAGTAGGTTTAGAGTTATGCTCCGGACAAAAATTTACTTTGAAATTATATAAAGGGAGATAATTCAAAAACTAAGGTTGATATAGTTAATCTTCTTGGTCACTGCACTTCTCCTAGTTGCCATCTGTTTATATTCTAAGTTTAAAGTGAATCCTTGAATAGATTTGGAGTTATGCTCTGGACAAAGTTTCGGACGGAAGGACGGACGGACAGACGGAGGGACGGACGGAGACTATTACTTAACCCCTTCCGAAATTTCGGTGGGGATAATAAGCCATTAAATGTATGTATTTATTTACAGGTAAAATACCAAACGCAATGTGATGAAATTTGAAATTACTACTGTACTGTATGCTTAACATTAGTGTTAAACATACTTTGAGGCCCCGAAAAATGTAATTATTATCCTAATACCCACATAATTTCATGACATAACAATAATATTCCGTATGGGCATTGGAACAACTTTAACGCTTGATACAAAAGACCATTGAAATATATTTTGCTTACCTGGAATGTGCCGCAAGGCGAAATACGTCTTGAGACACTCCCGTAAGATTCCCTGTATGTTGAAGCGCCTGCTTGCGGGATCATAGGAAAGGAAGTGACGCCTAAGTTTGGGGACCAGCACTTGGTCCTTTACCACCGCTTCCGTCGGAAAATCTGAGGTAGATATTTAGTGTTAGATTTAGATTTGATGTGTTAGAAAAGCATGAACAAACATCTTAAAAGAAGCATTTAAAAGACTTGCTACTATATCGTGGACAATTTGCTGGGCACGATCCTAAAATAGTAAATACAAGTATCATATTTGTTCTACGTGAAACAGTGGTTCGACGCAAATGGACATTATCTTTGCTTATATATCGTATAATATTGGCTTTTGTCTCACGAGGCATTTAGAATTATAATTTATCCCACTTTTACAGCGAATTCGGTTGATTAAAGCCCGTTGATTAAATATCATCTATAATCAACGGCAGGAAATGACGTCAATATTTCGACGAAATGACGTCATAAATCCAGCGAAATTATCCAGTCAAACTAATTTTGTTTAAACAAAAAGGTTTACAAAATTAAAAGTGTGATAACTTGAATAATAGGTTAGTGTTGATTATAGATCAGGTTTATCATGCTCGGCACGAAAACGAAAAAGCACTCGCCAAGGCTCGTGCTTTTTGTTTTCTTAGCCTCGCATGATAAACCTGATCTATAATCAACACTAACCTATTATTCTCTATGGAAGCTTAATTCACGCATAACGCGACAATGTGAGCGAAAATAAACCAAAATATATCGGTAGATGCATTATTTAACGGGCTACAAATTACCGGTATACAGAAAATGTACAGAAATATATAAATGAATAGAAACACAAACACGAAAACACGTTATAACTTAAAACTCTTTCAATATGTGTTTGGTCTCCCGTATAATCTTTAATCAATAAAAGGTGTTCTTTCTTCTTTAAAGGCATTACTTTCAAGTAAATATTGGCATTCATCGGCAATTTGAATATTGAAGTTACATAACAAAAACGTCTTTTCTTTGATTCTTTTCCATGCCCACTTCAAATATCGACATTGACCATGGTATTTCTTGAACGAATGTGTATAATGTGTTTTATAAATTTATCTTGATTTTAAACCATGTAAGATTTGATTCAAAATGTATTTTGAAAAATATATAATTGCTGCATTTACTACAATTATAAGTATTTCGTTAATATACAGATCTGAATTTTTGTTTTCATACTTTGAACGAGCGATGTGCATTTTGGAAAGTCATGAGGCAGTCAATGTTCATCATTCCGCATTTAACAAGAGGATGTGTTTTCAGCACAATTCACCCTACTGCGCCGCTTTAATTTATTAATATTTTTTTATCATTTGGCAGGTACAGATAATTATCTCCCTTTGAAGCTTATAACTTCCCTTGGATTTTTTTTACCTTTGACATTAAAGGATGACCTTGACCCTGAACTTTTCACCACTCAAAATGTGCAGCTCCGTAAGATACACATGCATGCCGAAAATCAAGTTGCTAACTGAAGGGACATAGACGTTATGAGCATTCTTCGAAACCTAAGCGCAGAAACCTAAACGCAAAGTGTGATGGAAAGACAGACAGACGGACAGACGGACGGTCCGATCACTATATGCCCTCCTTCGGGGGCATACTAAAACAAGGGCTGTTTGTAAACATGCATGCCCCCCATATGGTCTGTCAGTTGTAGTGGCAGCCATTGTGTGAATACGTTTTTTGTCACTGTGACCTTGACCTTTGACCTAGTGATCTGAAAATCAATAGGGGTCATCTGCAGGTCATAATAAATGTACCTATGAAGTTCCATGGTCCTAGGGCCTTAGAATTCTTGAGTTATCACCCGGAAACCATTTTACTGTTTCGTGTCACTGTGACCTTGACCTTTGACCTACTGACCTGAAAATCAATAGGGGTCATCTGCCAGTCATGATCAATGTACCTATGAAGTTTCTTGATCCTAGGCAGGGTTTTGTTTGGCCCGATTTTATAGCCGAAATTCGGCTATATTCCCAATCACAAAAAGTATACTTTCTTCTTAAACAAATTTTCAATTTTCTAAGTATAAAAAGGGCACATTATTCTGTCAAAATGCACGCCAGAGTAATCTTACTTTGCCTGCCCAGTCCCCTTATGATAGTAAGTAAGCGTACCAAGTTCGAATGCAATAGCTTTGATACTTTATGAGAAAAGTGGACCTAAACACAAAACTTAACCAGACGCCGACGCCAAGGTGATGACAATAGCTCATAACTTTACTTTCAAATGACCGTGACCTTTGACCTAGTGACCTGAAAATCAATAGGTGTCATCTGCGAGTCATGATCAATGTATCTATGAAGTTTATGATCCTTAAGCATAAGCAATTTTGAGTTATCAACCGGAAACCATTTTACTATTTCGGGTCACCGTGACCTTGACCTTTGAGCTAGTGACCTGAAAATCAATAGGGGTCATCTGCGAGTCATGATCAATGTATCTATGAAGTTATATGATCCTAGGCATAAGTGTTCTTGAGTAAACATCCGGAAACCATTTTGTGACCTGAAAATCAATAGGGGTCATCTGCGAGTCATGATCAATGTACCTATGAAGTTTCATGATTCTAGGGATAAGCGTTCTTGAGTTATCATCCGGAAACCATTTAACTATTTTGGGTTACCGTGACCTTGACCTTTGACCTAGTGACCTCAAAATCAATAGGGGTCATCTGCGAGTCATGATCAATGTACCAATGAAGTTTCATGATCCTAGGCCTAAGCGTTCTTGAGTTATCATCCGGAAACCATTTTACTATTTCGGGTCACCGTGACCTTGACCTTTGACCTAATGACCTGAAAATCAATAGGGGTCATCTGCGAGTCATGATCAATGTACCTTTGAAGTTTCATGATCCTAGGCCTAAGCATTCTTGAGCTATCATCCGGAAAGCATTTTACTATTTCAGGTCACCGTGGCCTTGACTTTTGACCTAGTGACCTGAAAATCAATAGGGGTCATCTGCGAGTCATGATCAATGTACCTATGAAGTTGCATGATCCTAGGCCTAAGCGTTCTTGAGTTATCATCCGGAAACCATCTGGTAGACGGACATACGGACGGACGGGCCGACATAAGCAAAACAATATACGCCCTCTTCTTCGAAGGGGGGCATAAAAAGATTCGCATACACTCTATCTAGTCGAACGTATTGTTTTGTATTGCGTCTATAGTAAATTAAATTAATACACTATTTTCGACCAAAAAGAAACCATGAGTTCTACTATCAATTTTGAGGAGATTTACTCCAGTTCCTACGGATACAATACATGATGAAGCACATGCCTAAACCCTGTTTTAGTGTTCAACTAGGCGTTTCCTAATTCATCGTTATTTTCAAACCCCCAACATTCACAACCGAACAAAACAATACGGTTAATTATATTGTTAAATAAATCAATTTTTTATCAAAAAGAAAAGACGATTCAAAGCATTGGTTGCCTGTTCAGTCGGTTAAGTTTTGTATTGGAAAAAGAGCCACTTGTATTGAATAAAATACCGATGTATTTATAACTAAAAACAATTTTAAATTGATGATCTGTGTAGTAAATTTCGTAATTAAGTGGTCTACTCTTACGAACAATAACAATACTCGACTTGTAGAAGTAGGTGTTTCAATGTCCCACTGCTGTGAATACACATTTAAACAATTGTGAAGCTGCCTGACTCTGCTACGATAAAAGAGTCTGCCGCGTACAACAACACAAATAGCATGTAACAGTTTAACATTTTGATGTCGTTCGGCTAAATATGAAATGTTAATCCGTCGACATATCTGCTATTATCAAAATGTCAATGTAGGTCAAGCAAACAAGAATAAGAATAGAAAGGTTTTTTTTCTAATTGTCTTACTCAAACGGAAATATTTTGACGTTTGCCATTACATATGATACACGATGTGGCATTATTATACATATTTTTACAATATTTTAGACATGTCTACGTTTACTGTACTGGACTAATTTATACCAAAATAATCAGCTATTGATCAAATGAAATGGTGCCTTTAAATCGATACATGCTCAACATGTTCTTTCCTTTCAGTTCTGAGAATAATAATCAGAACCCGTCTTCATCAACGAATCCTAAGACGAACCGCGTAAAATAAATACTATCTTAAAAACGCAATGAGCTAAATCTACTTCAAAGTTGTGTCTAACGTTTGACACCTAAAATTACACTGATTTTCATTTAGAAAAAAAAGTTAATATATTGAGACCGTTTTTAGCATTTATATATTCAAATTTTAACATATGCGTTCGTCGTTTTACGTATATTCTTCATTCTTCGATCTAAGCATTGCTGTGCAAATATGGGACCTGCACAGCCTTGAGAAATAAATACTGAACAAACAGGTGTCAACATTTAACGCATACTATGAGTGATCATGGGTCTAACGTAAGAGTTTGTTTTTGTTTTAAAAACCAATGATACATGTGGTTTAAGTCGTCATTAAATTAGTAGAGATTCGCCTCTTCAGCAGCGAAAGGGTCTGGAATGTAGACAATCTCAAACCAACAGCGTTTTTGCGTCAGGTATAGTCAAAAGATTACAAACAAGCGAACAGGAGTCTCTGGCATATATCAGCCTGCTATCTTGTCATACTTCGCGGACCTTTTCTAAAGCACATGTTAAGAAACCAACTGTGCATTTGGTTTGGTGTACAACATACCGAGTAGCGATCTGGCCTCTTCTGCCGTGAACGAGCCTGGGATATAATCCAGTTCCGAGAACCTTCTCTGCAGTACGGGGCTCAGTCGATTGATGAACAGCCGGTAAACATCAGCTGAAATAGTGATGGAATTGCATAAAAGAATCTCCTCTGTAATTAAATTTAGCAATACAAGTAGTTATGATAGCACCTACCAACTCTGTCTTCGCCGGGGTAAAACTCTCGACTTAGGACCTTCAGTCTGTATTCCGCTAGCAGTTGCGTCATATCCTTCGGCGTCAACATGCCTCCGTCACCCCGAAGTTCGGACGTTATCATGAGAATCAGGAGAGGTAAACCTTCACTCATTTCGACAATAGGATCCAAATATTCGCCGTAGTTAACCCCGGGCGTCTCTGCTCTCAGTAACTCCGACGTCTCTGTCTTCGTTAGTGGTTGGAGCTCGCACACGTGGTAGATACGCCACAAACTCGCCAGCTGGAACTTCGTTGTAGAAGTCAAAATAACTTTGATATTGTTCTTTTTTATAAGGGACATAAAGAGATTTTGTAGAGGGTCGCGAGTTTCGGCTTCCTTGTCAAGGAAATGTTCGCCGTTGTCAAAAAAGAATACGTATTGCCTTTTGCTAGTGGATACAGCACCTACAAGCATGCTTTCCCACGAATTGACATCGTTTGGATGCGATTCAACAGCAATAGCCAACTGGGCGCATATGTTGACGTACATCGCGGCTAGATCGCTGGTCTCCTTCAAGTTCACGTAGACTAGTCCCTCATATTGATCCGAGACACTAGCCAGGAACTCCTTCGCAAGCCTTGATGTACCCACAGATCGCATCCCGAAAATTCCGAACATTCTTAGTTTTTTGTCCCATGCAGCTTTCAAATCACGAAGTTCATCTTTTCGACCGACGAACTGGGACTCAAAGATAGGTTCTATTCCGTGACCCATTGTTGAGGTCTGTCGCAGTGCTTTAAGACAGATAAAGATGCTAAAATCAATCTTCTCTTTTATCAAAGGTGTTTTTAATAAAGTAATGCGGCCTAAGACGTTGTAGATTGAGGCGACATAGAATTAAGAAATTTCTTTTAACAATCGTTAACACACAGTGGATATTGACGGTAACAGAGTAAGAATTGCATTATCTCACTTTGAATAGCAACGAGTCATTATCTCCCTTCAAATACGTAATAGCCATTGTCTCCCTTTACGTTATACAGTGTTATTAGCTCCATTTCCCCTTTAATCTGTCAGTGCCTTACTCAACACGAAGTCCAACTTTGTCATGATCTTCCTCTGAATTCTTTAACACACTGAGTTCTTTTGTAGTCAAATGAGTCGCTGTTTTTGTCTCCCTTTTAATCACGAAGAAAAGTTCTTTGTTCCATCGTTTGAATGTACTTGACGTTATGCATAGTATATCTGAAAATAGAGATAATGAATCTTAAATTGTAAACCACGAGCTCATAGGTGTAAGAGAACCTAACTGAAAAAAGTATGACGTGTGCTCAACGATTGGATATTTTTTCCGCATCTTAAACCATACGATAATAATTCAGCAGACGTAAACGAAACCACAAACCGTGTTATATTTATAAAGTGCTGATGCGGGCTACACGGTCTATTAAGTGGTTACGGATATGAATCGCTGAGGATTAAATAAACGTATCAGTATTTGGACCTTGACAATAGACAATTCTCATGCTTTGAAAGTGCAAAGTACATTTTCTGTCCGTCGCCTTACATAATGCCCCTAGTTTCCATTAAACATCTGTCGAAGAAACATATGTATAATGAAGACGAAAACCTGGTATGTACTTAATTCGACTATGTCAATGATCACAATCACGGGTATTATGACTCGCACAACATGTAGTTGACAAAACCGATCTACATCTGTTACACGAAAACTCATCGTCGGATACCCACGACTAATTCATTCCGTTACTCTCCAGCATTAGCCGTGGGACAATACAACCAATACACGCCGTTTTGACCTTAACTGTAACCTCTCAGTAGACCAATGAAATCGCAGTTTACAAAAAGAATACTCTTCGCTTTGGAGGTGTCAATGCTTCGCCTACAACAACAATGGCGGCTGCCATAGGAAACAAATGTGTGTTTTGTTTTCAAGTAATAAAAGGTACAAATTACAGAAATCTAACATCGAACGAATCTTTAAATGACTTTGGCATTATTCTAAAACAAATTAATTTAGAGGAAACTGGAAACGCGTGCAATGTTTGTGTTAATAAGCTAAATAGACTTCGATCATTTGACAAAAAAATAGAGTGCCTGGAAATCGAAAAAAGTGAACTTCTACAAACAATAAAATCCCTGCCAGGGGCGGTTGCGAAAAGCAAAGGTGGCAATGTTACGCCACATGGTAAGTTAACTTATTTTGTTTACTTGTGTTGTTTTGAAGTCGCCATTTAACACCAGTTTCTTCTTTCAGAAGAATACAATTTATCATTATGCTTATTTGTGTGAGCTTCCTAATGATATATTGTTGCAATCAATGCAGTGTTTTCAACGGTCCTTAGTTATATTAAAACAACTTATTTCTGATAAACATTGTCCAGTCTTCACACTAGCTATAATACATGTATAAGCCCAACAGCCTGGTGTTAGTGCAATTAATCCAGGTTACTAGAAATAAACAATTTGTATAGTGTTGCAAATGCATTTTCATCTGTTTCTATGCAAACAATATTTATATTCAAGCTAGTTGTTCATATATTTAACTGCGAAGACTGTGTAGTTAATATACATGTACCAGTTATCAGCAAATTTTTATTGCACATAATTAAAAAAAAAAGATGAGAATATCACCCAGTCATATTATATAATAAATATTTTGCTATCAAATTCCCTTCTGTTGTTTTGTATGCCGAAAGTTCTGTTATTATTGTTATTTGTTGATGCATATTAGTTTTAGGGTAAACTAACTCCCAATTCTAAGTTAAGAATGGCTTAAGAATTGTTATTGTTAGAAGAAAGTTGCCTTGTATTCTTTTTAAACTCAAGCATTTACTATAATTTCAATTTATTATAATTTATACATGTATACTGCAAGCCATGTTAAATATAAAATTCCTGGTAATTTCAGGTTCAAAGAAAGTGAAACGTGCTCTTGAGTCTTCACCTTCAGGTTTGACTCCCAAGAGCAAAAGGACGCTATTTAGAACACCAAGAAAACCAACCGTATTCGCTACTAGTACTACCGGCGAAAAATCACTGAAGGTAGATGCATCAACGAGTACATGTACCAACACACTTCCGACTAGAAGAAAGTTTGATGTCAAGGTAATGATAACAAGAAGAAATACTTTTCCTAGCTTCTTTTAAATATTACACTTGGCTTATTGAGAAGGTCTTGCCAATTAAGTGCTTTTTACCACGAGCTGAGTTCAAAGCTTAACCTGGTGTCAAAACATAACTTATATGACTTTCTTGCCATGTCAAAGGTGATAAGAACCAAATGAAGTTGTATAGTGTATAGTTCCATCGAGACTTTGAGGCCTTGTAACAGTACATGCTAAAACCCGCTCTTAAAGAAATGCAATAAATGTAGCATGTATATAAATGCAATGAAACAACAAATTGTATATTTGGTGATAAGTGGCATAACCCATCGTCGGATACCCACGTTCGACCCATTCCGCTACTCTCCATTTATCGAGAGAGACTAATGCTGGAGAGTAACGGAATGAATTAGTCGTGGGTATCCGACGATGGGCATAACCATGCCTACAAAGAATGTTATTTGTTAGGAAACGTTATTAAGAAAACATTTATAGCATGTAAGCTTTTCAGTAGCATCTTTAAACGTGACGTCATTTTATGATTTAGTTTCTACGATTATTGTTCTGAATGAAAGTGACGTCATTTGCAAAATATTTATGAATGGGAATGATGTCATATGTTTGTACAATTCAATGACGTCACTTTATAGTAAACTTCGTAATAAGAAGGGCGGAGTAGTGAAAAAAATAGTTCATGTCCAAAAGCTTGAACCAAATCAATCAGAATCGAGATAGAATGGAAATAATTATTTTCTATGATGGTTTATTGTCGAATAACCCACAGTAAGGAGTATAGATGTTAGAATCGAAATAATAATTTTCTATGATGGTTTATTGTCGAATAACCCACAGTAAGGAGTACAGACGCGTGTTATCAAATCACTCGTGCTTCGCACTCGTGATTTAATTCCTACGCATCTATACTCCTTACTGTGGGATATTCGACAACAAACCATGATAGAAAAATATTATTCCTAAAATACACAATGGAAAAAATTGTTCAAAATTCCATTCCTTGAATAATCCCATAAAGTTAATATTTTTCCCTAAAGGTTATATTGTCTTTTGTCTCTTTATAGGTAACAGTGATGTATAATTCAACTGAAAGATGTAAAATCATAACTGATAGTGCAGAACAGACTGCAATCAAAGCCATGATGAATGGAAAAGGACCAGAAACAGTATTGAAACAGCTGTCAAAATGTAGTAAATACAGGTCAGCAATGGCAAAATGTGTTAGCAAGGACATAATACAAGAAGTGTCAAAATTGTCAAAGCGTTTAGAAAGTGACTTTAAAGTGAATTCTGAAAACGATCTAATGAACTTTAAGTGGGAAGATCAAGCCAAAATGATCAGAACAAAAGTTCCAACTCTAGCAGCTATCATCAGCTGTGTTATTGGTGAAAAGCAAAAAAGCATGGCTCGATTTGTTGTTGCTGTTGGTGTGATGTTGTATGCCAGATGTCAGCTGCTGAATCTTCTTCAGTTCGTTCTTGGTCTAGTGCTAGACAGTTGTGGCTTGAACAAAGAGGTATCAACCCAATTTTAATTAAACCATAGTTAATGCGAGAACTAGCCTTGAATGTACATGTATGTCACCAAATCAATAGATTTTGCATGTATTGTTAATTGAACTGAATTTCAATCATAAATTATTTAAGTATTGTAATATCATTATTGCTGTACTCTTTTGCTATTTAAAAATACACTAGAGATGCATTGTTAGCGTAAACTGATTTGGCGTACATGTCACAAATTTTGACAACATCGCGTGCTAATTTTCACAAAAAAACAGGCTAGGGCGTCTCACAAATTTGAAATCTGAAAAACCTCTGTACTATCAGTATCTCAAGTGAAGTCAACTTCACAAGGGCATGTGGCCCAACAATTTAATGGCTTCCATTACACTATCAAACACTGAGAGAATTGGATCTTGTTATCTGATGGATCTTGTTAGGTTTCTTAGGGTGCTATATTTTACAAAACCTAAAAGTGAAAGAAACATTTCAAACAATAATGATTGTGTGTCTGCATGAATTTGATGTTGTATGAATTTCTGTTTCAGGGATTAAATATTATGCATGACTTGGGCTTGGTTGTGTCATACACAAGTGTACATAAGAAAAGGAAGGACCTTGTGAAGAAACAGAAGGTAAATATCGACCAAGTAATTACACGTTTTGTGGAACGGGGTCAACTTAATGGGTCTGACAATAGGCACAAAACCATTGAAGTACTTGGGGACAATTTAGATATCACCATAGCACCCACACACATGACAAAGGACAATCAAAGAAAGAGTCTACATTGGTTTTTAACCATGGTGAAACAAAGAAGGGTGACATATGAAGACCTACACATAGAAGGTCCAGTTCCAGAACAACCATGTGTGACAATGATTCCATCATATAAATGGCTTCCGTCAGAGGAAAACATGAAAAGTGTTCTTCATAACTTCAAGTTCCATGTTGCTTGTGTGTTAATGAAGTATGTTGATGTATTTAAACCTCTGATTGATTCATATCCTGAATACATTTCACATCCATTCTTAGAATTCACAAAACAAAAGTCTGTTATTCTGAATACCAATCTTATAGATGAGAGTGAAAATTCAACTCAAGGGATGATAAAAATTTTACAAGATGTACAGGACATGACTGTGCCTGTAGTAGATGGAAATATAATACAAAGGGTTGTATTTGGGGGAGATGTACTCACAAATGAAAGGGCATTTTCTGCCCAACAAGCCATGCAGAACAACTCCACTGATCGTGATCGACTGTTTGGTATGATACATCGGCCTGAAGGTCTCCACCGGCAGTTCAACTTCCTACTCGTAACTCTTCCGTTTTCGAGTTCAACAGTTCTTGTTTTACTGTTCTCATTTTGACGCATGTAAGTTGGTTGTTATTGTTAGTAAATATGGTATTGAAGGTTAAATCCAATGAAATTCCAGGACTGTTATTTTGAAACAAGTGTTTGGTCTCTTGAAATTTAATATTTATTTGAATTCATATTCAATTTTAACAAACTTATATAAAAATTATTCTAAACAAAGGAATTAAAAACAACAATAACAAAAAGCAGAAAAATCAAATAAGAAATATTTCTTAACCGTCAGTTTAAACTAGTCTCTTTTTGAGACTAGCGAGTCTTTATTTCTGCATAGCATAATGTGTGAAAAGTAACGTTGGATTTAGCAACAATACCATGCCATAGTTTAGTTTTATTGTCCCCTACGGGTTTTACCGGAGGGAACTTATGGTTTGCGCTCTGTCCGTCCGTCAGTCTGTCTGTCACACTTTTCTGGATCCTGAGATAACTTTAAAAGTTCTTCATATATTTTTTCATGAAACTTGAAACATAGACAGATGGCAATATGAAGATTATGCATGTAATTTCCTATTGTTCCTGCGTCAAGAATTCTGGTTGCTATGGCAACTTTTACTTTAAAAAATAAAATAATCTGACAATGGTGGAGCCAGTAGGGGACATCATTGCTTGGCAATAGTCTTGTTATTTGCGCTTTAAAGAACACATTTAATGTTCATTGGTCAGTTTTCTTAACAAAGGACAAACAATTTAAATCATCAAATTTTGGTTGTTTTCGACTTAGACATGCCTATGCAGATTAATATATTTCTTAAGGTCAATTTATCAACTGTAAGATATTTGGTTTTTGGTTTGCATGCATGTTAACTGTCACAAGGACAACACATTTCACAAGGGCATGTAACTGAAAATGTAATTTTACTATACTCGTGTCTTATGTTTATGCCCCGAGATCGAATGATCAGGGGCATGTTGTTTTTTGCCTGTCTGTCTGTCATTGTGTGTGACCCAAAACTTTAACCTTGGTAATAACTTTTGCAATATTGAAGAAAGCAACTTGATATTTGGCATGCATGTGTATCTCATGGAGCTGCACATTTTGAGTGGTGAAAGGTCAAGGTCATCCTACAAGGTCAAAGGTCAAATATATGGCTTCAAAGCAACTATTGCAAAGAATTTCAAGAAACATACAACAGAGTATGGGGATACGACCTTCGAAATATTAGTTACTAGTATTCAACAGTACACTCTTTAGTGAAGGAAAATTGAAATGAACAGTGCGACTTATAAAGTAGTTTATGTGCTTTTATGCTAAAGTCAATATTTTTTTATCAATATAATTCTTATATTTATACAACAATGTTCTGTGTCTTTTTCATGAGATCATTTATTTCTATCGTTTTGTATCTTCAGTGTATTTATCAGCTCTTCTACAAGGCAAGCAGCTCTATGGACACAGGCTCCATGTACCAGCTACGCAACCTGATTAACCGCAGAGATGTGACAGGACCAGACGATGTTGTGCAAAAATTTCGGTAGTTTTCCAAGAAAACATTCCAATTTTAACAACCGATACATTAAAATTTAAATACCAGAAAATGTAAAAGAGGCTCTATGTGTACTCTTGTAATAGCACACCATGGGTTTATGTAGAATTTGAAATGAGTATTTAAATGTGACCCCATGTTTAAAAATTTAAGGGGTCAAATTGAAAATCCCATTGTCAAAAATACAACATTTACAGATGATTGTTTCTTGGCATTAAATAAATTAACTTAATAGTTTTATGAATAGTAATTTGTGTTATAAGATAAAACCTAAAGACAAATACTTTTTTTCTTTTATTTATATCAAATGATTTAGAAGTTGCTCTATGTTTCCATGGATAATTTTCTAAAAACAATATATTGCTTTGGCAGACCAGCTGTTAAATAAACTTCTATATATATACCCGGTATTTATGTTGGAAAATTTGACCACAAAATTGAATACTTTGCTTATTGTTAATTATCTTTGCAGGCCACATCAGCAGTTCCTTGAGGATGTTACAGACAGCTACATTGTTGCAGCCTGCCTTGATGTTATGGAAGAAGGCTGCTCAAACAAAAACAATATCGAGTTTGTAGAAAAAATATCGCAGAAGGTTATGGACTGTTTTAATCTTGGTGTTACTGAGAATTCAAGTATTTCAAGAATACGTAATGACCTTGAAGCAATACACGCTGATGAACAGAAGCTCTTTGCAATGAGAGTAAATGACCATTACCAATGTGCTTTGTGTGGAAAATGTTTCACCTCACTTGTTTGGTTTAAGAAACATTTAACTAACAAACACCATTGGAAGCTCCATCAAGCAAATACCAATGAACATTGTAATAATGCAGTCGGACAATTCCTATTCATGTCTCTTCTTTTTAGGGACACATGTGATTCGTACAAAATGTGTGACGGTGCAAGATCAGTATGCAATGCCCATTTTGAGTGGCTTTACGATTCTGCTTTGAAACACTCTAAGTATAAAATTTGGTTATGGCGAATGATAACATACACGCTGTCAATTCTGGGTTTCCGAGAAAGTTTTGAATACAAATGGAATATCAGTGTTAATTTGAATGGGGGAATTCGCAACAACATTCCTAATGACAATGCAGTAGAAATACAGGTCAATAACATAAAAAGAGAACTGAACACACAAGGAGCAAACAAGTCATATGAATCAGCGAAACAGATATGCATGACAACACAAGTTATTCACGCTATCAAGCAGAATCTCATGAGAACGTCCAGAACAGCAAAGTCAAAGAGTACAAGGCCTGAAGCGGACAAAAGTGGTGATATTATGAAAATGGTTGAGTTTCTCAGACAAAAAGGTGCCATAAAAAATGTGTGCTGGAATAGTTTTCAAAATTTTAGAGAACCTTTGAGTGGTATTAATGCTGAGGAACTTCATGCATGGATTGGTGAGCAGAAAAGAATTGCAAATATGTTTATGTAAATCATATAGTAAACCACTGTGCACTAGTAGTTTTTTAGGTGATGACAAATTAACTAAATCAGTAATTGTGACTTTCAGTGTTACAAATAATGAAAAATCTTTTATCTTAACATTTTGATGTCAGACAATATTCTGGTGAACATTTGTATTAAGTTAACTGGTACATGTACATGTCATATGCATGTTTTATTACAGTATGATTTCAATGCAGAGTTTGCTGAATTCAAGTCTTTTATTAGCTCGGCTGTTTTCGAAGAAAACCCGAGGTATTGTCATAGCCAGCTCGTCCACCGTGCATTGCGCAATAACTTTTGCAATATTGAAGATAGCTACTTGATATTTGGCATGCATGTGCAGGGTTTTTTACCTTCTGAAAGACCTGCTGAATTTCGGCCCTTTCTCCTAGATATTTTTTTCCCCTCTGACAGAAATTTTTCCCCCAAAAAATGATTTTCCCCTAAAAAAATTTTTTTTTTTTTATTTTTTTTTTAAACCTTTGAATAAATAAGTAAACCTGATTCAGTGTAGAAAATACAAAATATTGCATAATTAAATTATCTGTTGCCTTGAATTTGTTTTAAAAACAGTAAAATATGTAAAACTCTGATGTGTATCTCATGGAGCTGCACATTTTGAGTGGTAAAAGGTCAAGGTCATCCTTCAAGGTCAAAGGTCAAGTATTTTTTTTTTGTTAAATTCAAAACTGCACCCACAGCAGAGTGTTGGCATTCCCTGGACGGTGCTCTTGTTCTCTATTAATGTAACCTTTAGGCTTTGAAACGTACTTGTTAGACTTGTATTTCAAACATGTTTATGCCCCTAGCATTTTTATGCGGAAAGTTGAGAATGATTGCCCGGTCTGTACTTCTGTGACAGGTTATGTGACGTGATTGCATATTTAACTCTTGATTCTAATTTTTTTATCTGTGATGTTTCATCCATTATCTTGCTGCATCATATTTTATTTTATTGTGCATTATATGTATCTGTATCAGGAAGTGTTGACATTCGTTGTGCTAATGCAGAATTCAGTGCTGTAACTTTAAAAGATTTTTTTGCCAATATCAAATGGTATTAGTTTACTTCTATAACAGTTTCACATTTCAATACTACTGGCATGTCCTATCAGTTCATGATGGGTTCTTAACAAGGTTAGCATATTAAATGATGCAAATTGTATAATTATTTTATTGTGGTAATTTGGAAGTTTATTACATTGACGCATGTGTGGTTATATGTTAAAATTGTCATTCTTTTTCTCCGTTATTCAAATGTTTACATGTATGTAGTGAAACATTTAATTTATACATGTAACAGACAAATAAATCGTTAATATTTGTATTTTGGGTTTTATTGTTTGAAGTACATGTTGAACAAACACAATTAAACAAGTAAACGCAGAATTCTTTGAAAAGTGCGAAAATAGCAAATATTTAAAAGTTGGTTATACAAAAAGTAATACAGTAACTTGTTCTTAATAATAAGGCAGCTTATAATGCATATTGATAATTATTCCAGAAGGAGCTTATTAAACACTGGGGGTCGTTCCAGCAAAGATCGTACGACAATCTTAATTTACGACTAAAATTTGAAGAGTGAAATATACAAGATGATGATAAATATCCACACAAAACATATTCCGACGGCAAAATAATAATATGCCTTGGTGTTTTGCAATAATGTTTTTTTTATATTATGAATAGTATTCTAAATTTGTCGTACAATGTTTGTTGAAACCGTCCCCTGGACCTGATAAACAAATTAACAACTATGTGCTATGAAGTATGTGTGTATATAAAGCTTAATAATAAGTTACATGAATTAAAGTATCCCAGCATACACTTGGGAATTTTATTTCACTGCTTCTGAATATCACAATTGGTATCTTACAAAGAAATCTTTCAGAAAGCTTGATATCATAATTACAGGGAATTTTCATCATTTTATGACCAATTTAAAGATAAAATTGGCAAATTACCTTTTTGAATAATTTTTTTTTTAAACCTAAACAACATGATGTAAAATATTGTTTTTTTTTAGTTCTTGGGTGAATATTTTAATTAAACCACTTAAAATATCATCAGTACAGTTATTCCAAATGGATGCTTCTATGAACAAGTGTGTATTGATAAAAAGTATTTTATTCTTTCAAACAAAAATAATATGAAAATGTACCAAAACAATTAAAATGTGTTAAGGTTGCTACAGTACATTGTATATGTCAGGTGACATACCTGATTAATCACATATTATTGCCGAAAACGGATTAAAATGAACAAATGTAATGCCTAAATGTCTACAAATAATATCCATTCCATTAACTAAAATCACTAAAGCTGTTGGAACTTTCTGAACTAGAAGAGCTTGTTTCAACATCAGATATGTCCTCTGTCAAAGCTTGAACAACAGGATGGGCGTACAATTTACAGTCCGGACTACCACAATCACATTGTTGTTCACAAATATCACAACACAAGTGCTTTAGCAGGCCCTTATTAACATCAGTATTATATGCACTCAATAACAAATTCCTGCGACATTTTGAATCATCACTTATGTAATTCTTCATATCACTATCAATACCTTTACACTGTCTGCCACAATATAATAAAAGTGCCATAGCCTGAGTTCCATCTCTACCTGCCCTTCCCAACTGCTGAACAAAAGTATCCATGTTCTTCGGAACCCCATAGTTTATTACTTGATTTACCCCTTTAAAATTAACGCCCATGCCAGCAGCACTAGTTGCCACTAACAGTCTAATCAAGCCATCATCATGTCCCATGTCTTTTTTTATAACCTCCTTGACATTTTCTGCAGTCTGGGAATGATACATATGCACATAGTTTATGTCTTTATCCAGTTCCATTCTTAACATTGTATACACATCAGTGCAATTTTTTATGGATGTACAAAATATAAGGTATCTTTCACTTTTTTCTTTCTTGTCTTTGATTGAAGTTACCAAATACTTGAACACTAAACTAAGAGGCAAGCTTCCCGTATACCTATGACAGAATAATTTGATATTTGGACGATCTGGACTGTCAACAATTTCAAAACATTTTTGCATACAAAATAGTTGTTTCACTTTAGTTCGAGCAGCTTTATTTGCCGTGGCAGTGATTAATAAGATGGGACACTCGACCAAAGAACGAACTTCTCCTAACTTCCCAAACCACTCGCGAAATGGCTCCTTCTCCTGCTCACTGTCTGCCTCTCCCCTAAAAATAAGAAGTACATGAACTTGTAAGTCTTTATTTGTGATGCATATTTTATTCAATCACATGCCTGACTCATTTTGAAATAATAATAATATGACATATTTACTAGCCAACAATATTTGTTTTTTATTAAGACCGGCTCAAATACTGGTAATATGTCACATGTCCTATGCAGTTTGACTAACACGAAGACTTACTATCAAATATAGAATTGATATTCAAAATGACATTAAAATGACTATGCAACTCTTTTATAATACATCTGTCTGCACTTAGAGGTTTTAATAACATAACTTTGGTTTATATATTTTAGCAGCAGTCTCTTATACAAATACAACACAGCTAAAAGTGCTACACAAATTCTACACAGCTGAAAGCGCTAAACAATTACTACACAGCTGTTCAGTATATTACAATTATCAAACTTAAGCGGGTTTTTTCACACTGTAACACAATAATAAGGTAGGTTAATATTACTTATTACCATTGTATTATTGTATGAGCCTCATCCACAACAATAAGTTTAATGGAAGTACTGTTCGCCATCATGTCCCTCCACTTTTGAACGCCAAGAAGACTCTCCGGGGAAGAATAAATAAAGTCATGCATCCCAGATAAAATATCTGATTCTTCATTAGGATCTCGTCCGATAAACGTAGCTTTGAATCCGAGGGAAGTCAGGTATTCACATTGTTCTTAAAGTATTCGCATGCACGACGAAAATCCATTTCTACGGACGACGCCATTTTGACAACAAACCCGAAGTCTCTAAAGAACGAGTTGTATCATTGGTCAAAAATATCATTGGATCCCTCATGAAACCGTGAGGGATCCAATGAAATTACTGGATTTGACACACCCTAAAACGGTGAAAACAGTTCGTATTGTCCCACGGTCGATAAATGGAGAGTAGCGGAATGGGTCGAACGTGGGTATCCGACGATGATTGTTCTTTCATTATTGACAAAAGTGGAGTAACGACAACAACTTGACAGCCAGTGCACTGTTCTCTTTTGATAAATTGATAAATCTGATACACCAAGCTTTTCCCTCCACCTGTCCGAGTGCTTAAAAAGACATCGCGCCCATTTAAGAGATTTGAGATACTTTTACTCTGAAAGTCGTTTAAATTCTCAATTTTAAAGTATTCGCATGCACGACGAGAATCCATTTCTACGGACGACGCCATTTTGACAACAAACCCGAAGTCTCTAAAGAACGAGTTGTATCATTGGTCAAAAATATCATTGGATCCCTCATGAAACCGTGAGGGATCCAATGAAATTACTGGATTTGACACACCCTAAAACGGTGAAAACAGTTCGTATTGTCCCACGGTCGATAAATGGAGAGTAGCGGAATGGGTCGAACGTGGGTATCCGACGATGACGAAAACTTGGACCACATGTTTCTACGAACAATAAGGGACATTATCATGCTAAAATGAAGATCATAGTGAATATACAACGTCTGTTTACATTAACATTTAAGGGCCCCATACCCTAGGCGATGATATTTCATTTAAGGCAAGCAACAACACACATAAATACAATTTGCACTAATGAAGTACCTGTAATTGATTGTTTATTATTTATGTCAACTCACTGCTCTGACGACATACATACACAATTATATGATCGAAAAGCCATCATCTATCCCCGAATACATATTCATTCACGTTTCCGTCAACTACACAGGGTTGAAGCTTGTTAATTATAGCCATGTTCAATTCGTCACAACAGTTATTTATAATTAAAATAGTGATCAGTTATTTATAATTAGATTATATGTAACATAAAAACAAATTAACCTGCTGAACGATCGATTTACCGTTTTCAATTATTTAAAGGTTTACCTAAAGCGTTTTTTTAATAAACAAAATTGATATGCCATGAAATAAATTTAGAAAAACTATTTCTCGACATATTGCCAATTTACGCTTTCGTCTTCTTAAAAAAACAAGCCACGCTGACAAAGGAAATCAATAACGTGTCAAAAACACATTTACAAACAAAGACTACGTTTTGTTAATTGGCAGTATCTCTTTCTTTTCCGCGCCAAAAATATTTAACGTGTGATCAGTGGAGATCGGAGGCTATTTAAGATAATTGACACGTTTATTTCAATCGCGTTAAAATCAGAACAGATCAGAACAATACTTAATAACACCCTGTTATGGATTCTTCAACCATATACTCATGTATTGAGACTTTGGTCTGCATATTTAGTGTTTCGTTAACAAATATAAAAAACGGGTTGCTCGCCAAAATCAATTATTTCAAAATACAAATTGTATCAAGATTATGTTGCAATCTTATCCAGTTTACATCGTATACTCTATTTTAAAGGGGCCTTTTCACAGATTTTGGCATTTTTTAACTTATTCATTAAATGCTTTATATTGATAAATGTAAACATTGGATCGTAAAAGCTCCAGTAAAAAATCAAGAATAAAATTAAAAAAAGGAAAAGAACATTGCCCGGAGCAGGTTTCGAACCAGTGACCCCTGGAGTCCTGCCAGAGTCCTGAAGTAAAAACGCTTTAGCCTACTGAGCTATTCCGCCAAGTACACATAATTGTCGTATTTTATACCTTATATAAGCAATCTTCGTAGTTTCACAAAATTTAACGACAAAAACAGAACTCTCCAAATTATTCAATCGTTTCGCGTTGCAACGCTTTATAATTTTTAGGTTTTAAAATCGTCAAAAGATGCATATAATGGCTATATTAGACCATGGTAAATGTTCAGTATTACTGTTTCCTCACAAATATCATAACTAAAACGAAAATTTGCGAATCTGAAACAACTTTTTTCAATTTTGTCAATTTACCAAAGCGTGAAAAGATCCCTTTAATAAATAATATTTTTATTGGTTATTTTCGCCATCAACGATGCCAACACTACCATAAGTTAATTTAGTAAAAAAGAGAATATTGAAACTTCTTTAATCGCAAAAAACAATTAACGTCGACATGGAATAGAAAGAAACAGCAAGCTTTTTAAATCAAGTACGTTTCAATCATAAGAATACTAAACGGAAAGAGCGAATTACACAAAAATACAAACATTGCTGTGAGCGAAACGGCGCGAACATAAGCCGCCCCTTAAAATGATAATGGTAATAAACATTATCGATTTGTTAATGTCTATTCCATATGCTTTTACAGAGGATAATTACATCCAAAGTCTAACTTAGAAAGGCGAATGCATTACATTAAATGCGTTACTAATAATACCTTTTTATCTTGAAACATGATAGGGCCGCATATGTAACCAACACATAAGATCATACATCGCTTTCGTTTCATGTTCATGTACGTTCAATATGACATGTTTGAAACTACATTTTAAAGCGGGTATATACGATTTTGTAAAATATTTATGAATTTATATAAAATGTGTAAAAAATTATTATATATATATTTCAATATAAATTTTAAAAAAAAGTTAAGAAGAACATGTGTCGAAAAATGCGAAATAAGCCAGATATTTAATTCTGAAATTGAAAACGGCTGTACAGCCGAATTCGCCAGCATGTATACCATACATGTACGATGTGAATCTAAACTTAGTTTAACGGTTAATTTGAATTCCTGCAACGATATCTATTCATACGACACACGAACACTAACTCCGATCTAATACAAAGACGAATGCTTCGGTTATTGTAGGAAAATATGTACGTCACAATCGGCTCGGGGCGCTAATTTGTCTTTGCTGCATTTTATGAAATTCGGCTTTAATGTATAATTTTTCTTTCCCATTTTATGTTATTGTAACATATTTTATCAATATATTACAATTAAACACATATAAAAAAATCGTACATACCCGCTTTAAAGTTGTTCAGTACTGGACAATTTACTAGTTGAAACAAGCTAATTCGTTGAATTGATATCTCCCCACTGCCGAATAAATTGTATTTCTTGATGAGTTCAGATGGATAAACAGGGTCACTACTGTAAAACAAAATGTAGAGGTATTGTTTTGTATGCATGACATTTCTTCGCAATGATATATGCACACACACGGAGCCTCATGTTAACGTCTAGTATAGTTTTTTCAACCCTCAAAAGTAACATTTTTCAAAGACAACAAAGGGAAATTAAGAAAGTGTAAGGTAATGCTTATTGTGCATGGCAATTTGCCTCATTGACACCTATACACATACGAAGTTTTATTTTGAAAGCTTCAGTAGTTTACGAGATATAGCGCTGGAAAGTTTGTGACAGTCGGAAGGACTGAATGACGGACTGACAACGCGATAGTCATATCCTTATGCCTTCGGCCGGGTTTAATATGAGGTTAACCGATTAGTTTTTAGTTGGGCGCGTAGCGACCAGCTAATGTTGTTACTCAAAATTTCAAGTCGGTTCGCCTTATCTACGGAGAGCCTACTACCTGCCACACACGACGAATCCGCGCGAGAAAGAGTTGTATAATTTTTGCAACAGGTTTGAGTTCTTCAACTATATTCATTCACAAATGGAAACATTATATGAATATCGTGTTAAATGTAATAGTTTCGAACGGAGCTTATATAGAAAAGAATCAATAAACAATGATTAGTATTATACGTGTCGCGGAGGAGATTGTTTATGAATGATTAAAATAGTCCACTTTTTCTGCGTCTTCATGGCGTAGAATTTTTCCTCAGCTCATTCATAATCTGAGGCTATTAATAGATGTGGCTGCTGATAAACAAGGGAGAGTCCAATTGCACGGCAATCTCCCCGCAGAGTTGTCGTTCCTTGTTCTCACATACACCTCAATGACGTAGTACAGGTCATTCCCAATATGAGGCTATTAATAGATTCGGGAAAACAACGCAAATAGTTACGCTTGTTTATATTCTAAATTTATATAACGTTGAACATGAGTTCAACAATAACTTAAGCGATACGATAGACAACAAACAACAAAAATGCTTCATACTCGCTTAAACCGAATATAAAAAACAATTAATTATAATAATAATTCGAATGGTCTGTTTCGTAACCAAGTTCATGCTTCTACAGCGGGAATTTCCGGGGAACGTTCTTTTTTTATCAACAGATAGCGGCGATCTTTTGTATTTACGAGTGCTAGCAACGCATTAGTTAAAGGTTAGTAGAAGGTTAAGCTTGTTTATATTCACAGTTCTCAATCGATAAAACTTTGGACATGAGTTCATCAATTACTACAGGCATACTTTAGACAACTTCAAAAATGCTTTATAATCGCTAAAACCGAAAAAAACTAAATATAACAGGAACTATCTTTTTAAAATGTAGTCGGCGTATATGCAGACTTGGAAATAAAGTTTGCAAAATACTTTTCTTAATAAATAAATAAAATGAAAAAAAGTTTAACTATTGTGTGGGTTTGTTCACTTGTAAGTTGCATATTCAACGCGTGAAATGTATGTTAGCATTGTCAAACCACACATTAGTGTAAGCAAAGACCTATAGAATATAATGTATTCTATAGGTCTTTGGTGTAAGTTGATAAACAATATACTACGGGAGTGCACATTATATGTGTCCTCACATGCCTTATTATGAGTATATTTCTTCACTATCGAAAAAAGTATATTAGTATTTTATTTAAACTCAGTTTTCTTTCGACACATTTAAATCACACGTTCATAGCCGCGTCATGCGAAAATGGGTCTTATGCGTTTCTGTCAGCGTTTGTTAAACACAACATGTGCATTTGCGCAGTCAGGTCAGAGGCGATGCTGTTCGCTATAAATTCACTCACTATGTTATGATATGATTATGTATCTCCTGACCAGACTGAGAGATGCGCAGGCTGAGTGGGCTATAAATATGATGGGCGTATATGGAATAAGACCCATTTTCTCATGACGAGGGTCATTAAAACTCTAATTGCAAATTGTAAATGGCACATTTGAGCACAATGCTTTTTGATACAAAATTGAAATCAAAATGGCAAACTTGTTAATAATGGCAGCCTATCCAGACGTTCAGGGACGATTTACAGACGTGCTGACCAAGTACGGCAAACATTGTGGTTGGATAATTAAACGATTTCCTCTTATCGTGACACTATACTATTTCGGTAATGATTGTTTTCTCATCTTGAAAGCAAAACTGAAATTCTGCAAGATGGATTTTAACGCGTAATTTTAACTGGGCCACAATTTGTGTCGTTTGAACATACAGAGAGCACCGGTAGTCCGGAATTCCTTACACTGGACAGTGCTACATCCTTTGCACTGAGCACAGACACAGTGATGCAGCCAAAGTTCAGAGGTTTTATCTCGAATCAGCCTATGAAATATTCGAAAATATTCATGCGTGTCTGTTGGCGTTATGTAAAAGTCAGTAATATGAAAAGCTGAGTAAAACAGCTTCGCCGAAAAAGCGCATTAGTGCTCTATACCTATGTTTAGGTCAGAGTTGTTGACACCGTGTGAACTGCTCGGGTAACAAGTAATGCATAAACAAACAAGTACGGGTCAACAGGGCTGTTTTTATGACTACCCAATTTGTTGAGTAAAAGGTATTGCTCGTAGATTTATTTTTATTTATTTTCATCAATTATCTTATTGTTTATTTTGAATTTGTAAATGGTGTCAAAAATCAAAAGTTTTGTACAGGGAACTTTCATCATGAAATTATATTCTTAGTGAGATAAGTACGAGATATTCCAACAATATTGATTTAATATGATGGTGATTGCAAATTGTCTTTATATTAAGTTCTCATTACCATTTCATCATACTTTATATGCATTCAGAACGTCCAAAAGAGCCATGTTGTTGTTATTTTGTCTAAGTTATCTCTATGAAATAAATATGATGACAAAAAGTGCACACAAAGCTCGACCCGTGCGTTATGAAACACTCTTTATAAATTTCAATGGTATGTGTTCATTTCAAACTTGCGATTAATTTTGAAAAATGGTTTGCGTCTTGAATTATGCAATAGCGAACAACTTCAGTGCCTTCAGCGCTTTGATTTTGAGTAACCTGTTGCATCCGTAGTTATAATATTAAATTTCATTATTTGTGATTTTTTACATGTAGCAGGGTTCGGTATAAGGAGTACTTATACTGCCTTGCTATATGAGCTAGCTTTTATAGCGACGCGGTAGAGTGTTTTCCTGATTTCGAACCGGGAGGTCCCGGGTTCGATCCCCATAGTGGTCGGGGATTTTTCTGGCTGGGTAAGATACATGCCATGCATGTGTTGCACGTGCGTTACGAGGTTGTGTTCTACTAACTGGCTGCTTTTACAATCGACCAGTCTGCAATCGACTGAATGGACGCGCATTCTTTTAAATATAATATTACAATACATATGTTTTGATGATATTGTCCGAAGAAATTAATAACATGCAAAACGTACGTTGTCGCGTCAGTTGTAAAGGGATTTGATATTTTTAATGTGAAGTCATACAACCAATGTGTGCTTTTTCTTTCTATTCAAAATTATATCAGCCGATATGATTTCTTTTGAAAACAACTTACTGCTACAATGATTGTATAGATTGCAATACAGACTACGAAATATAACTGATCTGTCATGCGATTCGTAAAGGTCTAATGCACGAAACCGTAGTAAAGACGCGGATATGCGCACGCCTTTTAACGCGCATATCGATTTTATACTTGTCTGTTAATAAATACACGTACTATTACAATGAATAAGCCAGAGATTCCCCGTGTGTTTGCCAATACAATACTCCAGATGATGGCCCAATTATCAATGCACCAAAGGCAGATAACAGAACGGTTATTACGCAGCAAGCAGAACTATCCACGTAAGTTTATCATATCTCAGAACGTGCATGGCTGTTTGTGTAAGGGCACAAACAAATGGTGTATGATAACGATTGCACGAGACATGCATTGCCTAATGCATGCGCTGTCCGAAAATCCAACTTTAGAATTTTGATAATAAAATCATCGAAATAAAAATCTCGAGTGATAAAAGTACGCCATGAAGAGGCTTATTGGACGACTATCTATACGACTATGAATATAAAAAAAGCAAACAATTAAGATATGCGTCTATAGGAAACGGCTGTCCCCCACATTGTCGTTTCGTTTCAAAACTTCGCTTACGTCAAAAACAAGCTTTGTATGATCAAAGTTCACTTTAAACCTTCAAGTGTGACTCTGACCTTGGAGAGTATGAGACAGATGATTCACGCGACACTCAGACTTTATAAATCGGTCATTGACGTGAAGGAAGTTATGTGAAAACTGTATGATGACTGACCACGTTACGCCCCAGACAAGTTGTGTATAGCTGCATTTGACCTTTCACATCTGCGTGTGACCTTGACTTCAGAGGTAGGGCGACATATTTTACACACGTAACGCCTGCCGTCACGTCATGGAAGTCATTATTAAGTTATCTTAAAATAGCATGATGGCACAGTGCGGACCTGCTGTTTTGTTTGGAATAATTGATCTAAAATTTTAGTTAATTGACAAAATTGAAAAAAAGTGTTGCAGAATCGCAAATTTTCGCTGTAGTAATGATATGTGTGAAGAAACAGTAATACTAAACATTTGCTATGCACTAAAATATCCATTATATGCATCTTTTGACGATTAAAAAAACCCTGATAATTATAAAGCGTTGCAACGCGAAACAATTGATAAATTCGGTGAGTTCTGTTTTTGTCGTTATGTTTTGTGATACTACGAGGATTGCTTATATATAGTATAAAATACATCGCCCATTGTATGAGCAGGATGGCCGAGTGGTCTAAGCGATATACTTATACTCCAGGGGTAAGTGGTTCGAAACCATTTAAGGGTATTTTTTTCTTTCTTTAATTTTATTCTTGTTCTTTACTGGATCCTTTAAGCTCCAACATATCAATATAAAAGATTTAATAACAAACTTCAATACATTCAAAAATCTGTGAAAAGGCCCCTTTAAGGTCTTAGAATGATCTTTACTTTTGAGGTAGTTAGAAAAGTGTTACACGCGAAACAACTACTTAAGAATGATTTTTAAATCCATCAATATACGGTAAAGTTATTGCTGCGACAATAATTGTCAAGCTGTTGGACGGCCAACTTTGACCTTTGACCTAAATGTGTGACCTCTACTTTGAGGTAGGTTGTTACGCGAGGCATGTTGTCTAACTCGTATGATGGCTTACAATTTATGTGTGCCAGGTTATTATAAAAGAGGAATCTTGAGGCAGATACCTGGGCCTTAGTGGCATGGAGACGAGTGTTACATGCGAACCGTTGTCTTATGGTAGACATTTGTGTCAAATAAGTTCAAAATATTTCAATTTATGGCAAAAGTATGGTTCAGACAAAACATTTCGCACAAATGTATAGACGCAAAGTTCGACTGTTATAAACCGCCTGCTAAGAAAAGGTGGGGACGGGTAATAGCATTGAATATTTACTTGCATGAAAATGATTGCATAATGCGCAAGTATTTACAATTATGTCTTTAAAATTGTATTATAGCAATCATATTATAGCAAATTAATATGGCATACAAATGAATCACTTTATACCAAAATAGTTCAACAAAATCACCGGACAATGCATACTGGTATAAATAAAAATAAAAATATTTTGTTAGAACGGCTAGTCGCTTGAATTTACGAAAAGACGTTACAGCCACGTATGATGACGCATACATGTAACTCCACTAAGGGCTAGCTACAAACTACAAAATAAATACAACATAAAACACCTACTAGATACTATATGACTACTGCTACTCTGACTTGCTATAGAGATGACATTTACCAAAGCCTTGCTGACATGTATAAATTATCTTGAAATAAAAATCACGCACTACTTTACCACAATAACGTTTTTCGTACAATTTAGCACTGGATTAACAATTGAGATAATAGTTACTAGCATATCCAACAATAATGACTTGATGAAAATAATTCCACAGCAACCACAACACAGCACAATTAACATTATAATAATACACATGTGCATGTGCACAGCTTTTCACTTACATGTGTATACTAGTAACTTGCTTATTCCAAATGAATCAATCTCATGTAAACTTCTTCGTTTAAATATGATAGTACAATAATTACAGTTCATGATGATTTGGTAGATAAAGACAAATGTATTACGTATGCAAACTTTATAGCCTCGTGTACTATTGATAAGATATTATTCCGAATACTCTTAACAACTTACGGCAACATATATGAGCCTCAGCCTAGATTTACCGGGCGGAATGCATGGGCGTAAAATGTCGTCCCGGATAAGCATGTGCAGGCAAAACAGGGTAATCAGGGACGAAACTTTCCTTTCATTAAATTGTTTGTTTAAAGGAAGTATCTTTTAAAGAAAAATCCAGTTAAGGCAAAGGTCGTCCCTGAATAGCATGTGCTGACTGCAAGAGCTTATCAAGGACGACAATTTACGCAAATGCATTCAGCCCGATATTCCCAGAACGACGCTGAATTTCCAAAATAACTATTATAATTGTCTTTAGAGTTTGCCTTATAATGGTTGGTATTTGATATACGAGTCCATGTGTTAAAGCAGCGCATATACCAATATTAATACATTATCCCTTACATCTTCGAATATGTTTGGGTAATATACCTCATTGCTGTAGGCGAAAGTATGTGTATTTCTTCTACGCTATGAACTACGAGGCGTTTTATCTAAATGATTACGTGTCTATAATTGCAACGCCGTCAACAAGCCATGTTCAACCTCATGAAGATAACAAGCTTACTAGAGATGAATATCATAAAAGTATTTCGACACCTCGGAAAATAATACATGTGTTTGACATATGTTTATCTAAAGTGAATAACCTACAGTGAAATTAAAGAAACTTGCGTGTGAGAACCAGTTTTTTTTTCCAAATATAAACTTTTAGCTTTTACTTAGCCTGAACGTAACTATGTCGTGCTCGTTAATAGCCCATATCATACAGGAAACACTTCATAATTTATAAATTATAGTGAAAGCGTTTGTTAAGGAAATCCACTTAACGCGTTTACTTTGTCATCTCTCGATAGCATTTTAAATAACCGTTACAACAGCTATCATTATTGCTGAAATTGAACAAGATAAGTCGAAGCAGGGGCCTGGGCCCGTGTGGAGATGTGAAATCTTAACATCAAGACTGCTTCATATGCTGAATAATTACAGCGGCATGTGATTAC
The DNA here is from genome assembly GCF_020536995.1 of Dreissena polymorpha. Classification (NCBI taxonomy): domain Eukaryota; kingdom Metazoa; phylum Mollusca; class Bivalvia; order Myida; family Dreissenidae; genus Dreissena; species Dreissena polymorpha. The sequence continues at coordinate 61,967,454 of NC_068365.1, read as the reverse complement.
TTTCGCTTCATAAACATATGCACATTATACTCCTATAAATATGAGGTCGATATACATCGACGTATTACGTCTTATTATTTTGACTAATGCTCATAAATGCTATGTTATATTACGATAATGCCTTTTTAGTGTGAATTTCTGCTGCCTAATGAATTACTAGTGCTGCAACAATATACCGGTATATCGGTAAATATCGCAATACGCAATCGGCATATTGTATTGCGATACGATTTTCATCATACCGGTACGAAAATTTTACAAAAAATCATTCACATTTCGTCCAGAAAAGCCATCCGAAATAATGATAACAAGGTAAACAAAACAAAGCAGTGTAAATATTTTTTTTCGTAAAATCAGCATTCTGAAAGTGTATAATACGGAGTAGCGTTGTTACATCGGAGCATTCGTTCGATGCTTTTGAACAGATTATCGTTGAATTAATTGCGCACAGCTGTAAATGTTTCGTTCGATTCTGAATTGAGCATTATTAAATTTGTAGTCCGAATTTCGGAAATATGCTTCCAAATTTTAATGCTAATGCGACAATAAAAAATTCAAGCGTCAAATAAAACGTGCTTTATGACCTTTGTCTCAATAAAAAGCGCGCGAAAGACATGTAGAACGTCGCATGGAAAGTATGGGTGTATTTTGTGTTGTTTAAAAACGGGAACATCACGCCAGGTGAATTACGCGTGTTCAGTGGAAAAAAACGCCCCGGTTGGACGTTATTTCATCACATCTTTAAATAGTAACGAATGCCAAAATGTATTTGATACTTAAGAAAATTTGCGAATGTTTGTGTTTCTTGTTATTCTTGAGCACATTTATAGTAAATATATACCAGAATTTGCTTTAAATCTGGAATATACGGGATCATCGGGTAATTGGCAAGTTATAATTTTGGTACAAGTTAGCAATATATTGCGATAAATTGCAATACGGGTTTTTGAACTGACAATATATTGCAATACGGTTTTTGGCGTATTGTTGCAGCACTATGAATTACTAGGCGTTCTATCTTAATTATTAAGTGTCTTTAAATGAAATGCGGTCAACAAGCCCCCTCAACCACATGCAGATACCAAGCTCATCATAGATGACTATCATTCAATTATTAAAGGGGCCTTTTCACAGATTTTGGCATGTTTTGAAGTTTGTCATTAAATGCTTTATATTGATAAATGTTAACATTTGATATAAAAAGCTCCAGTAAAAAATCAATTTTACAATTTAAAAAAAAAAAGAAAAAAAGGTAACCCTCAGCAGGGCTCGAACCACTGACCCCTGGAGTTATGGAGTAAAAATTCTACCTCTAAGACCACTCGGCCATCCTTCCAGATACAATGTCAGGCGTATATTATACTTTATATAAGCAATCTTAGTAGTTTCACAAAATATAACAACAGAACTCTCCAAATTATTAATTCGTTTCGAGTTGCAAAGCTTTATAATTTTTTCGGCGTCAGCTGCATACGCCAGCTTTTCACCTTAGCCTGACCTTTGTTAGCGTCTAATAGAATTCAAATAAAACTTCCCGCGGCCAAGTACAGATGAATACACTTCATTGACTGCATTGGCTGATTTGATAATACCACTAGAACATTGGAAACATGTCCGCGTCTTTGTAACACTGTTTTACTGCGTGTTTAGCATGAAACAGTTTTATCTCTAATAAAAAGGCTTTATAGATAGAACAGTTTTACACTCAATCTCGACATCAATACAGTTTGTGCGTACATCTTTTATTTTCAGAGGATTTTCAGCGCGAGAACGTTGTGTACTTAAAGGCCATGTTCTCATATTTAGTACTGACTTCCATATTCCTGTCAACATGTTATATGTAAAAGTATAAAGAGCAGTGGAAGCGATGCCTCACTTTAATGTGTTGCATTTCAACCCGCGAGGTATAAGGGGTCAGTTCGCGGTTAGTGTGTTTGAATGTCAGAGTTTATATACAGGTCAGACCTTCTGTGCTGTTCGGAGTTCGCGGTCAGTTATATAATAGTTATATAATAAAGACGCTATAGCGTGAACTAGGTGAACCGGAATTTTCTTTACCACCAGAAAGATGTGAAATGAAGATATCCAGCGATATTATTTTATGGCATGTCAATAATAGATTCTTAATGTGTTTTCAACAATACCATGATAAATATTATTTTTAATTAATTAACAAGAATTATTCCATCATATTTACTAATGTATTATTGCAGCATATTGACTAATGTATTAAGTATGAGCGCGATGATTCTCGATACTGTTAATAATCGAATCAAATACAAGTAGCAATTCCCGATAAACCACTCAAACAGGTTTGTTCGAAGAACGCGCGTATACATATTTAAAATATGTACGGAGACTTCGCGTGTGGCCGGTTGACTTTGGTTTTCTTTTTTGTATCTATAGGTTTATGACCAGCAATATGTAATAATGTAAAATAAGCCGCGAAAACTCCGCGTAACATCCCGTACTGCGTTTGATGCAGCTAAAAACTGCACAGAAAAAGATATTAGCTATCCTTGATCTCATTCATTTAAATCTTTACCTTCCATAAACTCCAACCACAATCAACGCCGTATATCTTTTTTAAAGATAATTCTTGTTGGGTTTTTAATCGTCAAAAGATGCATATAATGGTTATTTTAGAGCATGGTAAATGTTCAGTATTACTGTTTCCTCACAAATTTCATAACTAAAACGAAAATTTGCGAATCTGAAACAACTTTTTTCAATTTTGTCAATTTACCCAAACGTGAAAAGATCCTTTAAGACATATCGGAAAATAAAACATGTATTTTACATATGTATATCTAAAATGAATAATCTGAACCAGTGTTTTCAACAATTAATGTTTAACTTTTAATACATAAATGTCATACTTGTTTATGGCTCATTTTATACACGAAACACGTATCACTTTATAAACTATGTTTGAAAATTGTTTGTTTAGGAACTCCAGTTTGTGTGTCTGCGTTTTCTTCTCTCGATAACAGTTTAACCCAGTCATGCCTAGCGTCCTGAAAAAAGGACATTGCAAACAGCGTAGACCCAGATGAGACGCCGCATGATGCGGCGTCTCATCTGGGTCTACGCTGTTTGCTTAAAGGAATTATAGAAAGTAATATTCTAAATATAGAAATAAATATACTAGACATCCCTAATTTTGGAAATACATTGATCCAATATAGAAGGATGGGAGAGTCCACTGGGCATAAATGGGTTAAATGATCGTTACAAAAGCTATCACTCTACTGAAACTGAGCAAGAAAAGCAGTGCTTAAACTGAAACTGATTTATTTGATTAAACGCCTATTTTTATGCGAGCATATTCAATGGCGTTGTACTTGTAAATATAACATACAATTCATAGAAGTTATTAGGTAAAAAGCTGACACCATATAAATAAAGGTAGTAACTGAAATCTGATAAACACTTTAAAAAAATAAATAGTGCTTAACGTGAAATGTTTGCTACGTGTCGATATGTTTAATCATACATCAATACTACTGTAGATGCCGAAACCTAGAAGTGGCATGTGATTACTTTCTGTTTTCACTACATGTATTTGCTATGGGTTCATTACGATAATGCCTTTATGGTATGGCATCTGCTTCATGGACCTCATGGTCTAATACACGTTTTCTCAGGGAGATTGAAGTTCATTGTAAATATATGTTGAAAGTAGTCTAATGTAGACACTTTTAAATTACGGATTGCGTCGGATAAAAAAGTATTGTGCATAAATGTCCACTGGTACTTAGTGGTACTCAATGTATCAACGCAAGATTCAACACCATGTTTTTTTATATAAAATTGTTTTTATATCCCAGCGCAAAATCAAATACGATAGCCATAGAATAGCCTAGTATACATACTCATAGTATACATTTATGCAGAATTTACACTATAGCCAGTACATAAGCATTTAATCTTTTATCGATTTTATGCTATTCAATTACGATATGTTTGTATTTAATTCTTATTGAAACAAGTATTAGATACATTGATTCACTAAATCTTAATACTAGTGTTTTTATACGAAGATGAGCATTAGTAAATCACACGAACGAATATTAGTATTGTCCATTGGCATAGTAAACGTAATTTAATGTATTGACTTTAATATTCGCGCATTGTTTTAAAGCTAGTTATATTAACATAAATACAAACAGCATAACTTACAATGATGGTTTAATGCACAGACGTAAAGTCCACAATATACAGTCCACAGTGTAATTGAAGTTTACAAACAACTCCCATCGCTGAACAATTAACCCTGTAAACGAGATAGCCGAGGGAAACGTGTAGGCTAAGCATTGAAGTTGTATACTCATCTGGATTTCCCGAAGTTCTATTTATAGACATTAACACATTGCCCTACCTTACATACTTAACATTACGCGTGCAAGGTTTTAAAAAAAGATATAAGTGGTATGAAATAATTGTTATGCATAACACGATATTTAAAATAAAGTTCTAACATAAACGATAAAAATTATAATGAATAAAAGAGTGCGCTGTGTACACATGTGAATGTGTACTTTAAAGAGAGGGTACTAAATATATATGTTTTAAACACCAAACATACCATATTGGATTAATTTAAAAGCGACGTGCTCACAGTTTGGCGAAACGGCGATTTTCTAAACAAAATGTCAGATTCGAAAGCTTATGTATGTAATATATTCAAACATAAAAATAAATTTAAGCAAAAACGTGTATAACCGACATTGCGTTTTAACGACTTATTAAGGTAGGAAAGCCTGCGGGCTGTGGTGAGAGCGACGTGGCTTTTACTTTAGAAATACCCGAGGTGATCCGCAGGACATGTTCTGGTTTTATCAATTTTATCGTTTTCCTTGTTATGATTACTTTTTCAAATAATACAGCTGTACTTCAAAAACAATAATAAGTAAGCGAAATTTTTAAAAATAGGAAAATCTGTGCACAAGTCCCTTTAAACTACGTATTTATCTTGTTTGCAACGATTCAAAATCATATGAAAATGTGCACGAACCAAAAAGCTTTCTACGACATCGAATTACATAACTGCTCGAAGAATGTTGAAATATCATGGAGGAAATTCTGATGCAAGCATCTATCAATTGACGTTAATTATTGATCGGTTGTTGATGTATAGAGATTGCTACAATCATATATCGATAAATGAACTCTTCATATTTCGCCTTTATCAGAGCGAGTTTGACCCCATATATGCATTGTGTAAACCGAACAGATTGTTAATTTGCTATTTTTAGCACTTAACCATCACTGCATGAATCATTCAGAGGCATACATTTAACTGAGCGTCATCTACCGAATATGAGGTGAACGGCCTTCAAAACATCAGCCTCGCCGTAATATTGAGGTGATTGTTTAGTGTTGCATCAGGTAACTATAAGTGTTAAGTGGAAGATATTTTGGGTAATAGCTTTAATACACGAGAAGTTACCGTTTTAAGTACAAGCAGTTGATAACAGTAAACAGAATAACGAGATGCATGTCTGACTTACACGAAGGGATTAAACAATTATGTCAAAAATCTTGGATGTCCAACCGTCTCAAATTACACTATTCAATGTTATTCAGAATCTGTGTTCCCAAAGCATTCTAGCATTAATGTTCAGTGGCGTTTAACATTACTTTTGGTGTTTTGTAATTGATGTTTGTAACATGATGTTCACGATCAAAAATCATGTACACGTATACATTTATCAAATAAACAAGCTAACAAAAGTTAAGTCGTCCTCATAACAACCCATATTAAATCTACACATGTAGTTAAACTAAATCGTCAATACCAAGGAATTTTACATTGATGTCATTTAAACTGATTTTATTTGTTGTAAAGTAAATTTGATATTAAATGTTTATTAAAAGCTGTGTGAACACGTATATTTCGCATCTTGATAAATAGGGAGTAGCGTTTCGACTGTTTTAGAAGTTGTAAGTATCAGATTTAAGGGCTGCATGTTTTAACAGCAGTCGTAGTGAATTCCAAACTATGCTTAACCCAATGTTTTCTCAGAACATTTAAACAACTTACAAAGTATACTCCTGAGCGGTAATTAGTTGACTTGTTGAATATATGTGGTTGCCGAGGCACATCTCAAAGAACAGGCGTCAACGAACCCTTATTCGATGAAAGAAAAAAAAGAGTTTATATTAATTGAATGTCATGACAGAAAATGCACACTTTAATCAAGTGCAATTATTGATCTGATCGAGCGCGACTCAAAATGTTCGTACAAGGACGAATTGAGTCGGCACAACCGGCTAACTTCAAATGGAAATCGATGAGTAAAAGAGAAAGTATGATCTGTCAAATAATGCAAGGTGGCACGCTCTTGTGACAGATTATGGTGTCGCAGTGCTCACATTTAAACCCCAAGAATTGCAGTATAAATACAATATATTCAATGTGACTTGACTTCAGCAGGTGACTTGCCTAAAATGATCATGTCGTCAGCAAATAATAGTAAAATCGTCGTAATATCATCTATACTCAAACCAGAGTTAATGTTGTCTTGTAGGTACAGCTCAAGGTCTTCAACAAATAAAGAAAACAAAATCGGCGACATTACTTCAACAGATAACATCATTTGATGACTCTGTCTTCTCAAGCCAGTATTATAGTGGGGTAATGTGTTATGGTACTTTTAAACAGTCACAGTCTGTGAAGCTAATGACGTTGCTGTTGTTAAGAAATTTCGCAAATGTTCGTATTTGGGGCCGTTGTTTCATCACGTGACTAGAGTTTTATTCGGATATTTTTTAATGGACATTTAAAGCTTGATCCGAAACGTCATTATCACTTTCGGATTTGTTATGTATATTGTTTTCAATAACTACTGCAAGCCTACATAATGTTTTAGCATTAATGAATATTTTAATTTTCTATAACTAAATAGAACAGTGTGTAAATAAACAGCAATCAGCGAAAATTATTTTGGTAGATATATATTTTTTTTTTATAACAGAACGAGCACACGTTCGTTACTTCAATAAGATTAAAACTCCAATGGCCATTAAATACAACGAAGTAATCTTTTTACACATTAAACTGGTCTGGAAAATAACCGCTTCGTTTTCGAACAAAACAGTTATTATGATATGTGTATCTTATCAAACGTATTCACAAAATGTGTACACATTGTCCATCGATGTTGTATTCAATGGGCACTATTCGGGAGTTTGTATGGCTTCTGTCGATCAATTGTCAATCTGTTTTGGTTTTGATATGGGGATTTTCAATATGTTTATGTCGCAAAAATCACAAATATAAAATGCGACATTTTCAGCTATGATATTCATAACTATGGCTACCATGCCGCTTGTTGGTAGGTGTTTCTTTTTTAATATATGCAGTACGCGAGTAGCAAGATTATCATATTATAAATATAACAGTCGACTGCAACCGGATTATAACGATTGTCAGGTCAATGCAATCATACGATACAGATCGAAGTACATTCTATTTATAGAGCTGCTACGTCTTAATACCCGTCTTTTTTTTGCAAATTGTCAATCTCTGATATATGCCGTGGAGCATTAAAATAATGTCCTTTCAAACATGTCTTCATCCATTCTTTATTATTGTTATCATTCGAAATATTGCATTTAAACACGTATGTGCAATAAAATACGAACACGCGCGTTGTCGTGTGGTTTATACTTTCTATTCATTTTCAAATACGAATACACCCATACTCATAAGTGATCGAATAGTTGATTTGTCAAATCATTAGGATTATCGTTTATCACTGATTAAAATGGTACACATAATGAGTGTTTATACAATGTTACGTCAATGTCCTTTTGTTACGACGATGTTCGCGAAAATTTAAATAAAGCGTCTCCTGCACATATTGCGCAAAATATCGGTACCAAAAGTACTTCAATCATACACAGCACAAACTCACTCGCACAGGTTGTGAAATATCACATGTGCTGGGTACCATTTATTGAACTAAAGGCATTGGGTGGTGAATAATGTTTTAAACAGTGTGAATTGTAATTTTACTACAGCCGTAATGGTTGTGTTGTGAATCGCTGTTATACCTTTCATTTAAAGTAAACTAGATATGCCCAAAGAAAACCAATCGACGTCATTTCATTTATAGATGTTTGTTATTACTGCTTCCTTCTGACATATATTGAAAGACCGAATGCCGAACGCCACTTTTTCGTAAAATATGCATAAGTGTGTTGTCAATCTCATTTAAATGTATTTCGATAACTAATTCTATTTTTGTTTTGTCGATTAACATTACAACGCTTTGCGGAGCATTTGCATATATTTTGAAAGCAGAGCGTGTGCACTGACTCTTACTGTACCTCTAATTAACTGCTATTTACCTGTACTAGTTTAGATGATTTCCACAATGTGCTATGCATAGAATTGATTCTAAATACTGAAAAAAAATCCGTACTTATAAAAATTGGATATGCTTTGTCTGATACACTAAAAGTGAACACACATTTATCGTTGAGACAGTGGTGCGCTGCATCATTTGTCTATAATTAAAGTGATAACTGTTCCTTTACACTAGAAAGCAGTTCTGCATAATCAAAACATCTACATTGTACAACGTTCGCCATTTAATACCATTCAAATGTTAATATAGTTATGTATTTAATATAGGATCAACGTTCTCGCGGTGTATGATATAAATACGTATCGATCGATATAATCGATATAAGAGTGTGATACGTGGGTAAGGCGAACCAATATGCATGCTTCAGTTATGCGGCCTACTTCTTAATAAATTTGACCCTTGTATTGGATTATGAGCTGGCAATTAATTGAGTTGGGTTTTTGTTAATAATTAGATGCTTGTATTTATCCATAGCTTACACTGCAATAATATTGTTACGGATTTTTAGGATTTTAGGATATTTTTCAATTTGTCTTTCAAGTTGTTGTTCTTAAAATTTCTGTATATGAAAACATAAAATGGAGATGATACTTCAAACAAACACAAATCCAATACCTTAATTACTCTAAGTTTTCGGACACTATAAAGTAATTAAACGAAAATGTGGGTACACAAAAATATTAACAAAAGTAAATTAAGAGATACAATGAACATATACCTATTTCATCTACGTTAATATGTTTAATGTAGTTTGACAGAGAAATACTCCTATGTTGAACTTTGACAACAAAATACAAATATTAGAATTAATATACTAGAGTATGAACCTTTAAATATATCAAATTTAACTGCATTACTTCTTTAAGCTATCGGGTTCAATCAGTGACTGTATAAAGCACCCAAGCCTGTTGAAAAATTTAACAAACATAACGGTCCACCGACTTCTTGTATTCATCTACAAGGTTTTATTACCGTCATCCGATTGTAAAAACACAGGTGTGATATCATAGGATTAACGCAAATACAGGTAAGATTAATACAGATAAAATACAGCTGTCCGACAATTTAGAGTCAGTAAAAATAGGGGAAAATCTGATTGTTTAAAAACTATTCTTTTCTGGCTTATAAATAGAGGTCAAAAATTGAAGAGTCATTTTGTATATACACATAAACGTTTGTTCAGGCCTGAAACGAAAATTTGTTTCGCCTTAATTTAGTTCTCGTCTCGTCATTCGTTGCCAATTATATACATTCAAACTAACTGTAACAGGATATTTGGACGTTTTGGGTAGTTATTGTTGTACGCGAGTATTATACAAAGTAATTTATAAAACGAAACTACGGATGGTATGTACATACTTCTGTATTTAATGTTTAAATGGTATATCATTGATATTTATGTAGGGTTAATTGTGTAAATAATGTGTATTAATGCTACGATTGTATCTGAACAAGTATACAGAAGTATTTAATTAATAATTACCCAAACATGTCATGACAAATACGTTAAGATGAACAACTTTCGCAAACTTTTTTCGTCATTAAACTATTATATAAAATTTCTTACTCAGAAAGGCAACATCAAATATTAAAGTTTGTTAAAGTGAAACAGCCGGCATATCACTTGTCTTTGTCAAGTACATATATACGTATATATATACATACATAGGCTGGTATAAACACTATACGACAGGACACGTTTGAATGATATAGTTTAACCCATTTATGCCTAGCGTCTAGAAAAAAAGGCCTTGGCAAACAGCGTAGACCCAGATGAGACGCCGCATGATGCGCTGTTTGCTTAAAATGAATTTTTGTAACAAATATTCTAAATATAGAAATAAATATACGAGACATCCCTCATTTTGGAAATAAATTGATCCAATTTAGAAGGATGGGTCCACTTGACATTAATGGGTTAATGTGTTTCTTTTTCAACTGAGAGATAAACAACGAGTACCGTCAAGAGATTGAACCATAAATAACAATATTTGAGCCGCGTACTGTGAAAAGGGGGTTTAATGCATGTGCGTAATTTCGTCCGAAATCAAGGACGACACTTTCCGCCTAAACTAGATTATTGCTAAGAATATACTTTCTTGAAACGAAAAATATCATTAAAGCGGAAAGTTTCGTCCCTAATTAGCCTGTGCGGACTGCACCGGCTAATCTGGGACGACACGTTACGCACAAGCATTAAACACCATTTCACAGAGCGCGGTCTATTGAAAGTAAAACACACATATGAATCATCAATTCAGCCATCGTTGGTTGAAATTACACAGCCATTGATATTGAAATATTCGATCACCGCTAACCACAGAAAGGCTACGTGCATATTGAATAACGATGAAAAAACACATTTCTCTCTTCAACAGAACACGCTGTGTATTATACTACCTCTAATGGCTTAACGTTGCTATAGTTGAGCTATTTCGTTGTGAATAAAGCGTCGCGACTGCATTGTCACTATGAGTTTCGGAATCGAGGATACGCTAGGGGCGCCATTTGTTGGACGTCATGACGAGCTATGTGATCTACAAGCAGCATGGGACAAACACAGGATGTTTGGAATTTTCGGCATGCGTTCGGTCGGCACATCAAGGCTGGCAAAATAGTTTTTGGCTAGTGTATCAGAGAGTTACGATAAAGTCATTTATGTCGACCTAAAAGCTACAAGCGATCTAGCGTCGATGTACGTCAATATATGCGCTTGCTTTTCCGTGCATGTAGACTCGCAATCAAAAGAACCAACTTTCTGGGAAAGTCAACTTTTTGAACAACTATTGTCAAATGAATGTAAATACATTTTCTTTTTTGACAACGCTGAATATTTTCTAGATAAAGAAGAAACCCGGGACACAATTCAAAACCTTTTCATATCTCTACTCAATTACAATTATATAAAAGTTCTTCTGACATCTACGACTAAGTTTCAACTTGTAAATCGGCGTCGTATTTACCACATCTGCGAAGTTTCCCCTCTGAAGCGAGTCGATTCTGTGGAACTTTTGAGAGCCGAAGCACCCGAAGTAGCTTTTGGAGATTATCTGGATCCAATCGTGGAACTCAGTGAAGGGATACCACTTTTAATTCTGATGATAGGGTCAGAGCTGCGTAATAATGATGGTTTGCTAAGCCCAAAAGAAATGGTAGAAATTCTAGTTTCGATCAGATTGACTACTCTCAGTCTAGAAACCTTCCCAGAGGAAGAGAGAATAGGTAGGTAAGCACAGTTGTGAATACTGTATTTTAATATTTTTTTGTATTTTGTAACATATTGACAGTACAAAATAAGAAAGTACACCTTTTTGGTGAAATACAATTTATTAAGCTACATAACTCAACCTCGTTTGTCGAAAAGGATTAGGCTGACTGATGAAATAATGAGAACAATAATTTCGTATCGTAGTACCCGCTAAATAATCACACACGTTTCAGCTTCTTGCCATCCTTAATATACATAACTTTTACCAAAAATAAAATGCCATTTTCATTGTGTTTTGTTTCAGCCAAAGTGTATTGCAGTTTTATTGATCGTCTTTCACCAGTGTTGAAAGACAGGTACACAATTCTTAACTTCATTCCGGGGTCATTTAATACCGAAGAGGCGCAGTCTATGCTAGGTAAAAATTATAGTTGAACAATGTCATACCTTGAATTAAAAAGAGTATTTACTTATACAACGTGTTTTATATATGGTCAAACTTAGAATAAACCATTACGGCAGACAGTTGACTGTTCAGTAAAGTTAAAGTATAGAGGTGTTAAGTTCATTCAACACAAGATGAAAAAGTATTTGAATTTTTGTGGAGATTGTTTAAAATATCAATGCAGTCGTTCCCCAAATCAAAGTTTGTTGATATTAGTTTTTAAGGTCAAAAAGATGTTTTATTTCGACAATCTACACTTATTTCGTTTTATCTGGGTTAGAATAGGTCATACAACACAGCATGAATTGGCAAGGGTAGAACATAGCGACCATTTGTCGCTAAAACGTAAATTATAAATGCTAGGTATCATTGATGTACATTGTATATTGAATATGTGTTATTTCATTGTAGACGAAAGGTCTCACTTCAGTTTAATAAGCTACAAAGATACTTTAAATATTTGCCCTATTTTTATATGTCCATATATACAGATTTCCAGACACAGGCAACTGTCAAAAGCCAAGTGCTTGTCCCACAACTAAGCCGCCACTTTCTGAATTATGACCTTGCAAAGCGACGATTTAACATTCAGGGGATTCTTCGAGAATGTTTGAATACATTCTATGCCATTCAGAATCTTCCAGGTATATTAATAACTTTGTGTTTTATTATAAAGTCGGAAATAAAGATTTATCTCAAATTAGTTTGTGCTTTGACGCCAGTGTGATAATTTTTTACGACCATGAGCTTGATTTAGTGAATAGTTGTAATATGTCCCCATACTATTTCAAATACAAGTAAGCCTTATACAGACGAAATAGGGCCTCAGATGTCTATATTGACAACTTAAAAAAGTACAATTTTAATATAAGGCAACTATAACACAACAGGTGGAAGATATGACTTTTTCTTAAAGTGATTTTATTTCAGAGATACGAAGTCGGTACAGCCGAACGTTTTCAGCAGTTCTGATGGACATATCACGACGTTTTCATTCCCATGAATATGCAAGCGCTCTTGCAGAGTTCGCTGTGGAGCAACCTAATCTTCAGAAGTTGTTGGCTGAAATTTATCATACAACTCAGGACACGTATGCCTTCTTCATTCAGATGGCGACTGAGTGCACATCATTTATTGAGAAATATATGCCTGGTACCGTAATTCTTTCATTCTTAAATGTTTTATTTTATACGCGAGACTTTAATCAAACGTCTGATTTCGAACATGTTGTGACACCATGCGTGCCAGAGATTGTTACATTTTATTACATCATTTACAATCTTAGTTTAATACAATCTGTCATCCGAATCTGACTGCCCAACACTTGTTACGTTTCGGAAACATTTTTTGCTCAGTTTAATATTGTGACAAATTCGATTTATAACTGCATAGTATTCGCGGATGAGATAATACAATGACATATATATTGTATTGAAGTGCGGCATAACAACATGCTTATTCCTGAGACGTTCGGATGACTGTGATGAACATTATGTTTCTATTGATCCTTACTTGCACAATGTGTGAATTTGCGCTTCGGGTTTTGATTTTTATAAGGTTGTCCGTTTCAGCAGTATTTGCAGTAGTAATTTCTTAGAATCTGGTACAGTCAAGTTACCATTACCGGATCATTACCCATAGCGGATTACTTTGAGTCTGTTCAATTCTGCGTATCGCGATAAATAGTTGACATTTTTAGATGATTGTTTGCACACAGCATGTTCAAGGCCTGTTCTTAGAAAACGCATTGATTGAGTCGTAATCGGAGCTACTCTTTGTCAAACATTTCGGTATGTTTTGCTGATACATACGACTTTGTTGACTTTCGTCTCGTTTCCAAATCGAGGTTTATGATTAATTGCGGCCACATGCTATATCTGTGTTGGAAAGTAAGAAGTTTACGCATTAATTTAAAGGCCATTTAGTAGTCTTTCTGCCTGCAAAAGTCCACTTCAGTGTTGATTCGTGTTTAAGATTTTGCAACAACTTAAATGAATTGAAGAATTAGGGCAATAACAGATCAAGCGTGATAATATGCGTATTGATAATATTTTATATGAAAATATATGCAAATCTTGTTGATTCTTTCAATAAATAATCTCAATCTTAATGTTTTATTTATGTTCCATGTTCAATATCGATGATAAGATATGATTCAAACAATTTACATGGTTTATTAGATGCCCATATCTTTAAGATATATTTAGGATTTTCAACAGATAATTCACACACGAACGTCATGCGTTAAGTGTAGATACAATATAGCATATAGAAAACAATAAAAAAACAAAAAATGATTATAATTTATAACTGGCAATGTTACTTGGTCATTGTAAACAACGTAGTTCATGCTTCAATAGTTCAAATAGCGTGTTAGATGCCCTACTGAATGGTTTCGATCACGTGATCCGTTATGGCTACAACTGATCCGTTAATGCATGATTTCAGAGGCGAAAAAGGGTATCTCAAATACATTTTACCGGCGCTTGAAAATAAGACTTTGCTCTAAAACAGTAACAAGGTGCCTGTACCGCGTGACTTTTTCGGCTATGTGTGGGACAATCGGATGTCAACAAACCATCGCTTCAGGTAACGTTTTTAATAGTTTCTTCATTAATTCAAAACCATTTTCAAAAAAATAAAGACGAGAGCCCGGTCATTGTCAAAATACACAACTTTGTTAATCTTGCGCAAAATTAATTAAGTATTTTTTTCCAAAAAGTGTAACCGCGCGTTTGAAAAGACACGAATTGAAATGCTATGTGTGGTATATTTTGTATTCAATCAACAAAAAGGTTCATTATAATATTGTCGAAGGTTTAAAAAATTGGGCGGACATTGTAATTCTTCATAGAGAAGCTACATACATTGTATGTTTGCACAAATACTTCTGATTCGGAGTGTGTGCTTAAAAATGCAATAATGCTATGTGTGGGACACGTTTTTTAAATGCTATGTGTGGTATACATACTAAACCAGAGAATCGAAAGATTGACATAAACATAAATAATATTTTTAGTCTGTCTAAATAACAAAAGTTGGTCAATAAAACATTGTTGGTACTGTTTTGCGTGCTTAAAATATGATAATCGCGACGTTCATGTTACTCAAAATTATCATGATTGTCGATAATTTATATTCATATTTTTTACTTGTAGAATGCCATTTGTTTGGGAACAGTGTTGTAGAGAGGTCAAAACACAGTCGGGAATCTCCAAACACAAAGCCACCCACGCACGGGAAGGAAATTATTTCTGTTGCGTCAAACCTTTTCTTGTGAGTTTCTATAAAATTGATTGTTACAAAATGTTAAATTTTCAGTAAATTGTTACTTCCAACTAAGGCACTTGTTTAATACACAAAATAATAAGGATTGTTGGTGCAAGGTGTCATGTGAATATAATTGTAACAAAATTACAAAAAGTGTTATTGAACTTATGGTTGTGTGCTTTTTATCAGGAATGTGTAAACATATAAGACCGTAACGAGAGTTATTAAATAAGCATAAAGAGATAATACAGCATTATTTAAACAAATAGACAAAAGGATCAATAACTTATTTTTCTGTAAAATCATGTATTCGTATCTAAATCCTATTGAACTATCTTATATATCACGCATGACAATTATTTATTTATTTATTTTAAGTTTTACAGTTTATTTCATGTGTATTTTGTTCTTTTCAGGGAGATTAAAGTATTTTTGGAAGCACCTTCAAGAGACGTACTGATATCTTGATCAATGAAAAGTTGTCATATATAGTTAATGTTCAAAAGTTTAAAAGACTGTTTGTTTTGTTACCAGATGGTGCAAGTATTGCAGTGAAAGAAAACAATCAAAGTAAACATTAAATACACATTTGACAATTCTACAAATTGAACAACATGTATTGTTTATTACTTGGTGCGGTGGTAACAAGATCTTGCAGCCCCTTTCATGACCGGGTCGAATGAGTATTTTCATTAAATATCTTACACTATTTTCAGTAATTGAGATTTCATTTGAAATTGAGTTCATGAAGTATTAATACAATTAAATATGTTTGTTGGTATAATAAACCCCCAAAGCCAAGACTTTTTTGCGATGATCATTTGTTACCTGTTAATTAGATCATTTATAAGTTTGTATAGCAAAATTTGTTACTTTGCGAATACTGATGTACTTCTTTATGTACTTGGTGCTTTAATTTCTATTGTAACATGTGCATGCTGGTTATAAAGCAATATTATTATTAATGAAGTGTTTATTTTGATATACTTAAGATATTCATATGGAGATGATATTGGAACTAAATGAACTTAATAGACCACAAACAATCATCATTGGATTTATATTGTTATTTGTTATGAAACAATTGTTTTATTAACATATATACTCAGATTTTATATTCATCTTATCAATTTCATTAATAACATAGATACAAAACACATTAATATACACAAATATCAATACATACACTTTGTTTTGATTATGCCAAAATACATATTAAATGGTATGTTTGCATAATTAGTTGAAAAAGCTTTCCGTAAACATCACAGAATGAAGCTGGGTCCGTCTCAGTCACTGTGGTTTTGATAATTAACTTGCCGCATAACACCTTCCGTGTGGTTTGATGGTGTTCATCTAATTCTAACACAGCTTCGCGCCTTAAAGCGTTACAAATCCTTCGACTAATCCTTGTCAAGTCTGAAAAACAACAGACGTAAAACCCATTTTAAAGCAAGTGCTTTTACTTTCTTTGTCATTCATTTATAAAAAAAGAACCGAATTTAATAATCAGGCAGAAATATCAATCATGATATATATTTAAACAATAAGTCAAATAAAAGAAAATATTATAGTTCAACATAACGTGTTTGTTAAAAAAGACCATTGGTTGGATAACAATTACGCAGTGTATTTTATTTAAAATTTATGTTCAATTAAACATAAATTGTTTAAACATTACACAATAACTTCAGTATTCCATCATGTAACATTTGGTTAATTTGATATATTTGCAGTACAGACTGAAGTATATGTTGTAGATTCTTACAAAACTGTGTTCAGATTAAATGCAGAACTGACGGGAAAATTCTTGCATACCACACATAGCATTTCAAAAATGTGTCCCACACATAGCATTATTGCATTTTTATACACAGACTATGAATCTGATGTATATGCGCAAACATACAATATATGTAGCTTCTCTATGAAGAATTACCATGTCCGCCCTATTTTTTAAACCTTCAACAATATTATAATGAACGTTTTTGTTGATTGAATAACAAATATACCACACATAGCATTTCACTTTGTGTGTTTTCAAACAAGCGGTTGCATTTTTTGGAAAATATACTTAATTAATTTTGCGCAAACTTAACAAAGTTGTGTATTTTGACAATGACCGGGCGCTCGTCGTTGTTTTTTTTTTTTGAAAATGGTTTTGAATTAATGAAGAAATTATCAGAAACGTACCTGAAGCGATGGTTTGTTGACATCCGATTGTCCCACACATAGCCGAAAAAGTCACGTGGTACAGGCACCTGGAGTAAGCAAAAGTAATATTAAATCAAACTGGTGTAAAAGAAGTCTCAAAACATATATTGCTTTTCACCGAAACAACTTTATTACGCTACTGATCCGGTAATGGTAACTTGACTGTATAATGAATTTGTCAGAGAAAAGCTGGATAAAAATGTTTAGTTTACTTAAAGTTTTAAGCTTCCTCAAACTATACATTATTTTTTATTATTATATTATTCAGGAATTAGTGAGGACTTTTACGGGGAATGCAAACGAGCTGCTTCTAGATACGGCAAAAATACGGACGTCGCAAAAGTAGACATTTCAGTTGGTACCATCTACACCAATGTCAAGGTTTTCGAATTTTCAAATTTATGGAAATCAAATGATACATTAGCACATCGTTTTTACAAGTCACAGTACAAGCACATGTTCGCAACATTTTATTTATAAATTATATCGTATTATAGAAAACTAGGGAAAATGTTTTTGAACTTTATTCCCTCATATCGTTTTGCCACATTTTATATTAATGAGTTCGTTAAACAACTCTGAGGGCGTTTTTGAAAATATTTAATCAAGTAAATCTTTTTAATTTATTTGGGAATACATATAATTTTGTTATTAATATTATACAATTAATGCCGAATTAGTTAATGTTAGTTATAGTTTGTTTGATAGAATGAACATTATATTAGTACAATAGAAGTATAGAATATCTTCAATTCCCAAAAAGCTTCGATCTTTGTTTTCAAGACGTTTCAAGCATTTATATTTCCCAAACATGTGGATGTTTGACTAAGCGTTCACTGATCCGCATTTATGTATTTAAGGGTTGTGATGCGTTCTAATTTCTTTATTAATATTGTATACAATATCTTGACTTCATAATATTCCATATCTAACCCGTCCATTATGCAAATCTAGTACGTATATCTGTGTATCTATGTCCAAACTTGGTAACAGTAAAATTGCATAATTGTACATGCTCACAAGTATATTTGATATAATTATTAATTTGATGCAGAATATTCACACAAAATTGTAAAGGCATTCGATGAAATTCAAATATGTTACTGTAATATAAAACGATATTTAATAACATATATACACATGACAAAGCTTTTGGTGCACACTGATCTTAATAGGGCGATCTTAAGGAGGGATTGAGGATGTACAAAGATGCTTTAAAACTGTTGGAAGACGGAGGAAAATCAGTTGCGCTTGCCACAGTGTATCAGCGGATTGGATACAACCTAATGTTACAGGATCAAAACTTTACTGCTCTCAGGTATTGTGTGATTTCTTTCAAAATATAAAAACACCTATGCTGTTCTAATGTTTTACAACTCCTAAATGCAGTTAATCTCAATGCAGAAATTGTCTGATTGAAAGTGTTTAATTTCATTATTACCTCTTACTAATAAATAAAAGATTTTTATTAGTGAGATATATCTTCGCGTTTGAAAGAATACAAATGCAATTTGCGTCTATCGTAATATTCAAATAGTTGGCACGTTCTTAATGCTTTATACATTTAAAAAAAATAATGACAATCTGTATGTTTAAAAAAAACCTTTATAACCCATTATTGGTCAATACGCCTAGCTTATTGACTAATATACAATTAAACAGCCGTACGGCAAAAATTGCAGTCTATGCGCGTCCATACGTACGATAATGACATATCAAATAAAGTATGCACTGCATGATAGTTCATGGGTGCTTTTTTCCATTCTAATGGATACAATCAATTGTACTTTCTGAATAAGAATCTACGATTGTTTGCTGTATACATAAATCATTTACTTTAAAAAATTTTAGTTACCTAAAAAAGTCATACTGCATATCAATCTCCTCTGGTAATGAGTACCGGCTTCTCGTCTTGCAGTCCTTAAATAGCATGGGAATAACGTTAATTTGGCTTGGTAAGCGTAGCGTTCGTGCTATAATGTTAATTTTGTTTAATATGTGTAAGTGTTTATTAATTCATATTGATATTTGTTGTCAACAACATACGCCGCGATATGCGATTTGCTTTCATATCTTACTACATACCTTGATATGATTTAATTTCTTGATAATTAAGCACACTCCATAAGTACTGTTGTTATTTGTTGTGTTCAGGTAGGTATGATAAATCAGAGAAAATTTTACTCAAATCTCTCGAAAAAACAAAGACAATACACGGCGATATTCATCCTGCAGTTGGTGTAGTTATCAACAACATTGGAATTATGTATCACCAAAAGGGAGACTCCGTTATGGCGTTAAAATATTTCCAAGAAGGACTGCGCATTAAACAAGAAACGCGCGCTCCGCATCAGTCCACTGTTTTATCTCAAGCAAATGTTGCTTTGGAGTATATAAACTTAAATAAAATACATGAAGCTAACGAGTTGTTAAATGATGCACAATCTTTAATTCAGAAAGAAAATATAAGGGAGGCAAACACCGTTTCGTATGTTACTACTACTGTTGGTAGAATGTATCTAAAGGAAGGCAATTTTGACAAAGCGGAGGAAATGTTTACGAAAGCGTTAGTCATTCGTGCTGAAAGGTGTCCTGGTCAATACACACACGTTCAAAGTTTGGTCCAACTGATGGAAGTAGCCGTAGAGAAAAGCCAGTATGCGAAATGTATCGACCTCGGGAAAACCGTGCAAACATTTTGGAAGAACCTGGTTACACAGAGACCAAAGCTACCGCATTTTCTGGAATGTAATGAATTTCTCAAACGTGCATATGCATATTTAGGTGACCGCGATGGCGAGCGACACGCGAATGAAAACATCGTGAACGAACTGTGTAGGTTATGCGATACTTATCGCGCTGAACGAAATGAAGCGAAGGTAAAGGAACTTTCGGTTAAGATAAGAACAATAAGATCAACTCTTGTTTAAACAACATTAAAACAATGATACCAGTTTAAGCATTGATGGCATAATAATCGTAAACGTGTTTAAAAGTTAATATTTATCTTGACTCCATGAGTCTTAGAGACATTGTGGCACATCATCATATATGCGTGATCCTTTATCTGTGTCAGTGATCATATCCACAATTTGTCGTCCGTAGAACGGCCAGCAGTTCGATCTGCGTAGGACCGGCTAATGGCGCTGAGATACCCCATTTGAGCGATCTTGGTTTCGTTTTGAGAATATCGGCCAAATAGGCTTTATAATTGTTGTTTAAGTCCTGTTTTAAGATAGTCATTGAAAATCTGAGATGTTTATATGACTTAAAAAATGTATGCCAACTAAGGTCCAGACAGTCCCTGTTTTGATGAATGTACATACCTTTTCATGATCTGTTATCGATTGAAAACAAAACAATATATAAAACTTATTTAACTCATAGATGATCTGCAATAATAATTACTTAAATAAAATAAAGTACTGATATATTATTCACATCTCATTTTCCGCATTGTTTTCAATCAGCTATCAACAGTTACATAAACGTGTAACCGAAAATAAAAAATGGCATGTTTAATGGGCTGGTGCCAAGAAAGGCTAATATTTAGTTAATCATATTGTTAATCAAAATATTCCATCTTAACATGAAATCGAAAAATGCAATCTAAAACAATACAATTTAATCTAATATGGGCATTCGTAGGGCAACACGCATTAAATGTACATCACAAAATGACATCCCTTACCTTACACACGATATTAAAGATACATACCATTCGAAAATGACATGTATAGTTATTTTGTGCATACACACTTTTATAATTCAAACATCACATTGACTGAACTTTGGTCAATTAAACACCGATTTATTTCGATTTACATACTTATGGATTCTTAAATTAATCGCA
The DNA here is from genome assembly GCF_020536995.1 of Dreissena polymorpha. Taxonomy (NCBI): domain Eukaryota; kingdom Metazoa; phylum Mollusca; class Bivalvia; order Myida; family Dreissenidae; genus Dreissena; species Dreissena polymorpha. The sequence goes on along the minus strand of NC_068365.1, from coordinate 61,946,089 downwards.
TAAATGGTTTACAGGTAGATCGACTTGAATCAAGATTAACCGTACTTTCGAACACTTTCTGGGCCCATGCTTCTAATCAATTTCGCAAAAGTAGTCCATGGACATTAAAATGATGTTTCATGTTAAATGAAGTTTAATTATATTAGAACCTACGGGTTACTCTATTTCTGGAACATAATGTAGAAGCGTAAACATCAAAGGAAATCGACGCTTACATGAAATAAATATGAATGGTTTAAGAAATTAGTAAATGAACACGTTCTGTTCGATGAGAAATGTATACGCACATTTACAATATCGAATCTCATTTTAGTATGTTCACTAGTTTCATTTGCGAACAAATTTAATACGAAGACCAATATGCAGCAAACCAACGTAAAGCCATTTGCTGAAGGTCAACATTTCTAGGCTTTTTGTTTCATCTGAAACATTAAACGATTCTAAAAGTAAAGTGCAAGCAAGCTGATGTTGATGCAACATACCTATGTGAATTATTCTACTCGGTTTGGTTTCAACAATTTCAAAATAAGACTTTTCATTACACGTTTCGATGCATTCAGTGGTTGTCGCGGGATATAAGCGTTTTTTTTTAAAGCAACCATATAATTCATGGGTGATAAGTTGGTTCCTTTTTCCTAGTTCCTTATTCCTTATTCGAATAAGGAATAAGGAACTGTTCCTTATTCCTTATTCACGCGTAACATATTTGTTATAGGGTTTTAAAGAACAATAATGCAAACATTTCTGAAGTAAATCAAAACAAAATTACTCGAATACATTCACTTTATGTATTTATGTATTACGTATGTATTACGTAACATATTCATGTTTCTTCGCGCTTGCATAGGATTTATTGTTTAAACCGGACCGATATTTTCTAATTCGAATACTAACTTTACATCAACAAAACCTAAAGCATATACTATAATATTACATGTATGTGATAAAAAATCAATATTGTACATTTAAACATGTTTGTTTTTATTTATAATCCTTTTCCTTATTCGAGGCTGAATAAGGAAAAAGGAACCAGTTCCTTATTCCTTATTCAGGCCGAATAAGGAACTGGCATTTTCTTACTTAAACATCAATGAAATTGATCCAAAATTAACCACATACAAATGAACATATTAATTATACATTGGTTGTATATGTTAAATTCTAATTGCAAAACATTTCTACTAAGTTTAAAGTGATGATTATCCAGTTCTTTATTCAGTGTGAATAAGGAATAAGGAACTTTGTTTCTTTGAATTTTAAATTGCACACCTCTTTTTCTATCTTGTCCCCATGACATACTTAGTCGAGGGAACGACTTACTAACTCGTAGGAACGAGTAAGCTATGTCGTGGTGACGACTTACTAAGTCGAGGGAGCGAGATTTAAAAAAAATAGGAGTGCAATTTGGTGCAGTAAATAAAGGAGGAATGCATGAAGCACAAGATGAGAACATTTTATCTAACTCTAGGGAACGATTTACTAACTCGTGGGAATTAAGTCGTTCCCATGACATAGCTAACTCATTCTCTCCTCTCGAGTTGTGCTTATTTTTATTTGCTGGAAATGTGCGTCGAAGATACCACTCCTGACTTTAACTCGGCGGTTGAAGGCTCTCTTGTCAGTTTCCTGAATAGAATCAGCACTTGGTGTCTTAGGGGGACCTAAAGAACGCGCCCACAGTGGGACGGACACAATATCCACTACGCTTAGTGTAAGTAAAATAGACAATCCAGATGTCGTTGAACCACTAACACCCAATCACACTCTGAATGCAAAATCGCATATGTATGAGCCTTCACCTGGTTAAGGAATACCTCATTTTTCATAAACATTGGATAAGTATGCAATACATTCAATTTGAATAAGGAATAAGGAACCAGTTCCTTATTCCGTTTTCAATCCGAATAAGGAACAAGGTTATCATTAAATGAAACATAGTAGAGATGTACTGCAATTAATGATTTTGATACCCAACCTAAATTTACAAAGATTTTCATTGATTTATTGGTCTCTTTGGTTCATTTTAATAGTTTGTTTAGTATGAAAAAGCCAGTTCCTTATTCGATTTGAATAAGGAATAAGGAACCATTTCCTTATTCCTTATTCGCACCGAATAAGGAACTGTGTTATTATTAAATAATACTAGGTAGAACTATATTGCAATACATATTTTTAATTTCGAACCTACATTATCCATGATTTTCATCGGCATTTTATATTATTTGGTTAATTTAAATTTATGTTTGAGAAAGGCAATACCATTTTCTAATTATCCTCTTCATAATACTTGTTTTCCGCGTGTATAGTGACATACAAAATAAAAAGAAATGTGACACAATACGGCCATATAACATAATCATGCTTAAATAACCCACATTACATCTTAAATATAACATATCCGAAAGTGATTGTCCGCAATACAGGCTTCCGAATAAGGAACTAACTTTACGCTAATTCCTTATTCAGAGGCCATAATTTCGGATATTTAAATTCGGATAATTCTAGAATAGCACAGCTATATATGGGTTATTATTGGCTATTGTTAATGTATGATTTTTTTCATTCATATGTCTCATACAGTTCTTGACGTTTTTCTGACCCTAACTTCTAGAGAAGACTTTCCGATAGCTGAATACCAGTCATGATTTAGCTCTCCTATTCCGTTCTTATACCTAAGCTGTTACAAGGGGATATGAATAAGGATGCAAAGCGATTTCAATGCGTCAACCAGTTCTTAATTCCTTTTTCAATACAAATATGGAACTATGTTATCATTAGATGAAACTTATTAGAGATGTACTGCAAATAATGTTTTTTATACCCAATATACATTAAAAATTATTGTCATTGATTTACTGGTCTCTTTGGTTCATTTTAATAGTTTGTTTAGTAGGAAAATGCCAGTTCCTTATTCGATTTGAATAAGGAATAAAGAACCAGTTCCTTATTCCTTTTTCAATCCGAATAAGGCACTATGTTATCATTAAATGAAACTTAATAGAGATGTGCTGCAATAAATGTTTTTTGATACCCAACCTACATTTACAATGATTTTCATTGATTTTTTTATCCCTTTGGTTCATTTTAATATTTTTATTAGTATGAAAAAGCCAGTTCCTTATTCGATTTGAATATGGATAAAGGAGCCAGTTCCTTATTCCTTATTTAAACCGAATAAGGAACTATGTTATAATTAAATAAAACAAAGTAGAAATGTACTGCAATTAATATTTGTTACACCCGACATACATTTACAATGATGTTCGTTGAGTTATTCGTCTTGTCGGTTCATTTTGACTTATAATTTATAGAAAGAAAATTCCAGTTCCTTATTCGATTTGAAAAAGGAATAAGGAACCAGTTCCTTATTCCTTATTCACACTGAATAAGGAACTGGATAATCATCACTTAAAGCCTAGTAGAAATGTATTGCAATTAGAATTTTACATATACAACCAATATATAAATAATAAAAATAAAACTTGCCAGTTCCTTATTCGGTTTGAATAAGGAATAAGGAACTGGCTCCTTTTTCCTTATTCAGCCTCGAATAAGGAACTGTATTATAAATAAAAACAAACATGTTTAAATGTACAAGTTTGATTTTATTATCACATATATGTAACATAATAGTATATGCTTTAGGGTTTGTTGATGTGAAGTTGGTATTCAAATTAGAAAATATCGGTTCGGTTTAAACAAGAAATCATATGCAAGCGCGAAGACGAAACATGAATATGTAACGTAATACATAAAGTAAATGTATTCGAGTTATTTTGTTTTGATTTACTTTAGAAATGTTTGCATTATTGTTCTTTAAAACACTGTAACAAATATGTTACGCGTGAATAAGGAATAAGGAACTAGGAAAAAGAAACCAACTTATCACCCATCGGCTACATTGTACTTCGCCACATTATACAATTTTACAACAGTAACAATCAAATCGTACAATGTATAACTCTGAATAAGGGGAAAGAACCCGTGACCTTCCGTTCGCAAGGCGTACACCATATCTACTACGCCATGCGTCGTTTTGGTGGATGCATATTTTTTTAAATGATGAATATTTTTCGATATTCAATTACACATTTGTTATTTTTAACCACGGTCGAGCAGTGACAAATTGTTTACTCCACCCGCTCATCAGCAGAATATGGGAAGAAGATCAAACTCAACAAAGTGGACAGATGGGTATTTAATTGAGCTCCCTAATAAATGAGATCTCATCCCAGGAAAGGTGTTTAATCTCATCTTTCCGAAACGAATGAAAAACACAGAAGAACCGCAGCTCTATGACCAACAGGCTTCAGACCTGATAAATCTTGCCCGGATCAGATCGCAACTCTGCGCATCATTCTGAAACAATCCCTGGGGTGGAATTCGCCCATGTTCGTCAAATTTATCGTCTATGAAAATGCGTTCGAAAGCTGAAGGGATGACCTGCAGAATCTTTTTTGGCAGACATCTCACTGACGCCTTCGAAGTAAAAACCGGAGTAAGGCAGAGCTGTTAACCCATATTTCCTGTTCCTGCTGACCATAGACTAGGTCATGAAGACCTCGATGGACTGGAAGCAAAACGGAATCGAGAGGACACTCTGAAATCAGTAAGAAGGCCAAGAATTTCACGACGATCTGGCTCTTTTCTCTCACAACCAACAATAGATGCAGACAAAAGCCCAAAATGTTAGCGGACAACTCATCCAGACTTAACCATACCATCAACAGAAAAAAGAGCATTTTTATCAAGACCAACGCATCCATCACATTCAAAGGCGGGGTGCTGAAGAAGGTTTACAGTTTAACTTATATCTACAGCATCATTGATAACCAGGTTAAAAATGATACAGACGTAAGAACTTGCATCGGTAAAGCAAGATCAGTGTTCAATCAGCTGAAGAGTATCTGGCCATCCCGCGCAATTTGCGTCACCACCAAGATTAGGCTCTTCAATACTACCGTGAAACCAATACTATTCCATAGAGTTGAGAACGAATTTCACCACCAAATAGAAAGTCAGGGCTTTCATCAACACATTCCTCAGGTAGATCCGCAAGATTAGATGGCCAGAAAAGACCACTAACGAAGATTTATGGAGAATTACAAAGCAGCAACTCGTTGAAGAAGAAATCATTTTTATGTATTCATCTAATAAAAAAATGCAATTTCTCACCTAGCACCCCGAAGGAAGAAGAAAAGAGACGGAAATAGAAACACCTGGCACCGATACCTGGATGCAATTTGCTAAGCAGATGGGCAAGACGTGGGGGCAGCTTGAGAGACTCGCCCACGACCAAGACGCCAAGAAGAAGCTGATCGGCGGCCCAGACAATACCACAGGCGGAAATAGAGATGAAGATGAACATCCCAATCCGAGTTCGTTTGGTATTTCTATAAGGGGCTTATCGACTTCAGTAAAACACAAGAATGATGATGCTTATGCTGGATTGACACTTATACGATGTATTAAATAAGATTGCAATATATGTAGACCTGCTTGTGTACAAATTTGCTGGACGCCTTAAATTATTTTACAGTTGTTGTGAAAATAATTCATATGGTTGACAATGTTAATGCAAAATGCATAACAAAATGGAAGCCATAACATATTCAATGTAGTAATGCAATTTTGCAAATAGAGACTTCAATAGAATTCGACTTCTATGTGTTGTGGGTTAGCCTCGCTTGAAACAGTAAAGGGTTGAACTAGTGCAATAGATCGCAGTGGCGCAGTGGATATAGAGAATACTAGGTCGGTGCCGAATAAAGCAAAGTTTATTTTGCGAGGCTTAGAAAATCTGAACCACGAGCCTTGGCGAGTGGTTCAGATTTTCGTGCCGAGCAAAATAAACTTTGCTTTATTCGGCACCGACCTAGTATTCGATTTATCCCATAAATGTTCTTATTCGTAAATTATTTCTTTAAAAATAGAATAGGAAAATCGAACTACACGGAAAATCCCAAAGTTATTTTAAGCAAACATTGCTTCATTATTTTAATCTAGCCGAGCCTAATACATTACAAAAAGATCAGTAACTAACCTGTTTTTCTGTTTATCATACCTCTACGTCCCCGATTTTTAAGAAATAATAAAAAACACACTAAACAACTGCAGCTTTAGCGTGAAAGAACATGCATTGTGTCGTATGACGTGTTAATAATGACGTCACGAGTACTCGCACTTAATATTTGTAAATAATGTTTTTTTGTTTTTTGAGTTGATTTATGTGTTGAAAATATATAACATCTTGGTATCAAATTGTTTGTTTTGTTGAATCTGATTCGATTTTACTAAAAATGATTACTTTATAGTTGATTCCGAGTAAAATGACCATTCTTCGCCGCGCGTGACAGCTATATTTCAGCACTGCCGAAATAGAGGAAAATTTATTCCACAGTGGTTTATTTCGACAATGCACGTCTGATGATGGGATAAAAAGCGTACGCCTTCAGAGCATGAGGTCCCGGGATGGATCCCCACTCTGCAGTTTGTAAGGGGTTAAGCTTTCAAAACACAAAGTACTGTTTTTTTTCCAGGCAACAATCTCGAAAGTGTGTCAATAAACCTTATAAAAAAGACCCAATAGTTTTCAGAAATCCGCATGCTTTTCTGCCCAATGTTCCATGAGGTAATTACAAGCATATCTCTTCTTTTTACGTCATCGGATTATGCAAACGTCTTGTCGGACTTTGCGTTTAAGCAACCGAACCTACAGAAGCTGTTGCTGAAGAGTTTATTGAGGAATATCTAACAGTTAAAGTTATATCCTCATTCGAGTTTGCCAGTCATGATCCGCACAATGCCTACAAAACCCTACAAAATCTTTGAAAATGTACGTCCAACGAATTATACAGATTTAACAGTGCTACAAAAATAACATTATAGATACGTATTTATTTTCTCACAAGAACGGAACAACACTGATAAGACAAAACGCTTCTACACTCCTTACCGTGGGTAAGTTTACAGATATATTACATTATTACATACTGTATATAAATATTTGCGTATACATATATATATATATATAATTAATTATATATATAATTGTGTGTGTCATAGGCTACAGAAATCAGTACAATCGAGGAAAAATCACATTTTCGTTTTTTGTCATTTTTTAAAAGATAAATGCAAACATAAGTCAAATCCAAAGTTTTAGGTTTCTATCTATAATAGTTTTTGAGATATTGATTTTTAAACACATGCACCCTTATAAGATCTTATAGCTAAAGAATGGTTTTCTATATCAATTGACATTGACAACAAACTCTTTTGTACATACATTATACATGTATTTACCGTATAGCATTCACACATAGATTCAATGCATTAGCTAAACTGACCATGTTTTCCATAATTTTATGTGCAAACAAAAACAATCATTTGAATACAGTGGTTGCTATGGTAACGAATTTACATAAAATACATGATTTTCATTAAAATTGTCTAAATATCAGGAAAAAAATAAATATTTACGTTTTTGTCAAATATATGATAAAACTGCTTACAGTCAATGACCTTTATTTCAACATGATATTTATTTAATACATAGTTACTGTAACAAAAAGAATCTAAGAAAATTGGTTGAGCCATAGTGCAACATGTCCTTTTTTATAGAAAAGATCCACACATTTTACAGTGTATTGATTTCAATCCATTAAAGATTTCGCACAATGTAAACATCATACATGTAGTTTAAAAGTGCCATACAAATATGCTGGTAACAACTTTAATGTACAGACATTTTGCAGATGGTGACAATTGTTACCATGGCAACAAATAGATAAAATATCGATTTTTACTGTTTGTCACGGTGGCGAAGGTTATGACGCCATATTAAAGAAATTTTAGATTTCAATTGAAACTTTTTGAATGAGTTGTTACAATATTAAGTAACAAGTGTGGCCTCTAGTATAGGAACGAGCTAACTGTTGTCAATCTAAACATTTGTTCTAAAATTGGGCCTTGCGAACTTGTTTTTGATTTTACTTTACCCAACGTCCAACAAAACCGAGATATTGTCATGATAAATATTGTTGCCAATTTTCACTAAGAGAGGGTAATGAATGTGGCTTGTAAAGTGGTATGACAGTTTTCTAAGATTTTACTTTTTGATCTTGATCATTCGACCGTGGCGTAAATTTCGTCAAGAAATACATTTCGACCAAATCCTATCAAGATTAAGCCAATCTATAGCCTCTAGTGTGATGGCGATGAAAAGTCTAATTTATGAACTGATTTGCATTACATGAAAAAAAGTTTCAAACTATTAATCATGCAATATATTAGAGGAATATACAAGTGATTGCAGTGGTAACCGTAATCCGACAGGATAGGCAAAAGTTGCAAGGAATTTGTAAGAAACACATAACTTTAAAATCAACATAAAAGCAATCATATGGCGAATAATGCCAGATAATTCTTTATTTTAAACTCATATTCTGTGCGTTCTCATACAGATTAAGAAGGACGCAGTTACACAATATAACTGTACATGTAGAATTAAATGATGTGTATTCAAGTCTTATTTAACGAAAATTAGCTGATTTATTAAATTGTCCTGCACATATGTAATCTGTTTATACATTACTTTACAAATATTTTTTTTTCTCAAGATAAATTAATTTTTTATTATATTGCATTTAATAATAATCAACCATGCGTGTGTTCTTTTCTAAATCTTAAACAAGAACAAAAGACTGTGACTTATCCCAGTGATCAAAAATGCGTAAGTCATGAACATTCACATTAACATTGCACTCCTAACAATTAGCGTTTTCGCAATACATTTGTTTGGTAGACAATCAAATCAAAAAGCGGATCTAAGTAAAGTTTTTATGACTGAACTTGAAATGAAATATCGTAACTGCATATTACTTGCTTTTCAAATTGTTGAGTGACAAATATAATGGTATAGCACTAACAACGGAATATCCCATTGAATATGTAATGTAGTTTGAATTGCGTTACATGCCCCCACCTAATTGTTTGGTCGTCTTTGTCCTAAACAAATAAGGCATTGATTGAACAAGTCACATGTAACCAGTTATCGATATGCTGCAATTAAATAATGGATTTTAACAATCCGTTGGTTTCATTGAATAACATTCAGTGCATTGGTATTATGCTGCCAAAGTTCACTACTTTAAACCGTCTGTTGGTATCTTTCGACAGCGTTTTTTTTTGCCGGAGCCAATGCTTGGCTGATCACACAATAGAAGGACTGGTATCAGTATTACAACAACCAGATATTGTGATTCTTTACCGCAAAAGATCTGTTAGGCAATCTCGGATGACATGTCATTGTATCTGTTAAACGAGAATTATCAACATTCAATGCACCGTATTGACAACAGTCTGGTTTTGGCAGACACGATAAGCTGGGGGCATTTCATTCTTCGAAAATATGCATATATCTCAAGTTTCAATAGGTATTTCATAATATAATTATAAATTTATTTCCATTTTTATAACGCCACGCGTATATATATATATATTTATTTATTTTATATATATATATATACGCAAATTTTACACGATTATAGTGGGATTTTACCATTGAAAACTTTCAAAAAATGATCTGTATATACCGCCCATTTTTCAAAGAATAACATTTGCACGATTTTTTTCGTGAACTTTTACTTATTGTATTTTCTCAGTTTTATTCATAAATATAGTAAGCCGTGTATGATGACATCAGGTTTATGAGTAAAATTCGAAGGAGTGTTTTGGCGTCATGTTTATGCTGATAAGCACGTTTAGTATCGTTTAATTTAAATGTTGCTTTACATTTTATGTAAATTCAAGTATTTTTTATATTAAATTCATGTTGTTTTTACGAAACATTTAACGGAAAGTATTATACATCTTGTTCAGGTGTAAGTTTTAGAGTGCGTATTTTTCTGCACATTCTGAGAAATATCCCGCCTCCTTCCAAAACATGGTGCTTAATTTCTATCTGTTGCAGAATAAACCGCGGTTAATTTCCTCCTTTGCCCGCAAAAACAAGTCATGAGTCATTCTAGTATTCATCATAAGTTTGAACATATAAGATAAATGTGTAACCTATAATTAACGCTTAAACTATTTGGCCGCTTTCTTAATTTTGTTCAAATGCACAGAAACTAATGCTGATTATTGTACAAGAAACTCCTTTGCAACATTTTTACTATTGACAAAAGTAGAGATAGTTCATCGTTGCATTTCCGCTAAAAAAATGTTAAAAATGGAAACTCCTCGACATTCACTGGCTTATTTAACTTTCGTAAATTTCATAATTAAAGTATTTGCGCAAATCATACACATGTGCCTCATAATACATTAGTAATTTTAGGAAATGTACTCTTGAGCTCCATTATAAAAATACAGTACATTACCAGTCTTCACTTACGATCATACACGAATATGATATTACAATACAACTCACTGTACTAAACACTTTTATGACGTTTGTAAACCATTGTGGTTCGAAAATGTTCTGTATGTCGTAGGAATTATGAAATTCTCACACATATTAACAAAAATGGTTCCTGGGGTAACATATTGAGATAAAAGTTCATTAAGTACATGATATTCGTTTGCTGAATACGTTATATCAACACTTTAAACGGACGAAATTCACATTTTTTCTCATCAGCGTCTGTTTTTCTTTAACAGCACAGTAAAGTGATATAAGTGTGAATCTCATTGAAATGTCTGATCTTTTACCACTCGCCATAAAAGTTTATACACGTATGAACAAATCTTTGATGATTTGGTGTTTGATTTGGATTATTCCTAAACCGTTTATTGATTTGTATGCCATGAATTTTCTTTTATATGGACTATTTTGCCCAAAGAAATGAACAAAGCTACAGTAGATATGGCAGTGGGAAGCCTGTAGACTAATATCAAGGTAAAGTTAAATATATGGAATGATGCATAAAATACATGTAACTAGATAATTAAAAGAGTCGGTTATAAGATTCGTGTTTACTAATTAGTGTTCACTAATATGTCAAAACTAATATATATATGTTGTTTACGGTTGTTAGAAGCCTCCATACGCGTTCTGTATCTTATAGCAACATGAAATATTGTAGTTTGAAACATATACACTTATCCATGTACACTTGACAAAACATTATTTAAATATATAGGCCGCATCATCCGAAAATGGGTCTTGCTATACATGCGTGAAGCGTACCCCAAAAGTCCCCCATACCAACCACCGAATAGGCGCGACGTGGTCAGGAGCTACTCTGTCCGCTAATGTGAGCAAGACGGTTGTTGTTGTTGTTGTTTTGTTTTTTATCGAGTGCACCGGGATTGTCTCCCATATGGCCATCGCCCCCAGAGAGACGTGTTAGTTGGTTACGGGGGATAGTGCAAGATACAGAAGACACCCCGTTCCAGAGGTGACCCTGGGTCTTTTTAGTGCCCGGTGTATAGCACCTAGTACACTGCACCTCGGTTTAACGTCTCATGCGAAAGACGAGTTAGTAGGTTAGGTGCAGCGGGGGATCGAACCAGCGATCTCTGAATTGTGAAGCCAGTGTGTTACCACTAGACCACGGATCCGCTACGAAGACACTTTTGCGCGACTTTAAATCGAGTAGGATATATTCTGATTGGACAGCGCGGTTGCTCGTCCTTGGAAACACATCTTCGTACAAACAGAAACGCGATGCAATCAATGTGCACCTAGAGTTTAATGACACAATAACAGGTAAAAGAACTAGTTGACTATTATGAAACTGTGTAATCACTATTTATTTGTAATATTTTAGTTGCATTATGTAGAATATTTGATAATATATATCAATAAAATACTAGATTACCAGCAGGACCATCTTCACAGAATATATGTCTTCTTTAGTCCATTGATAACATTTTACCCTAGAAAATGCAATAAAATTTAAAACACATGGTAACATAATGTTATTAAAACATTGTAGTATTTTGAACGAAGCATACCGCAACTAAGTGCACTCTGAAAATACGATTGCTTAATACAATGCTTTCTTTTAACTGATTATTTATGGGTATTGTAGTGTAGTGTATGTACAAAAATTGTACTATGAGTAGGTATGAACAATATTTTGTGATAACGTGTAGAGTATATTTAATGGCTCATTTAGCTTTTGTTCCATATCACTATATCATTGTGTAGTTTGTGTAAGTTATGTATGTATTTGCTGTAATAAATTATAAATACAAAGAGAATACATTATTAGCAATGTTGTTAAGGAATCCGTAACCAGACTAATACGGTAATAGACGAATTTCCTAATGTGTGCTGAATACAAGCCAATATTCAGTGTCATGTCCCTCAAAATATGTAAGAAACTTAAATACAAAAGGAGGTGTTAAAAATTATTCGTCGATAACAATTTTGACGTCGTTGCCATGTTCGTATGTGGCAGTATTTTATATTGAATAATGACATTCCATAAATCTATTCAAGAGTGTAATTGATTACTGCCGCTTCTCTTTTATTTAAGGCAATTTACAAATAGCTTAATATTTATGCAGAACACTACATACAGCACTACATTTTTTAATGAACTTCACTCTTAGGCCATATTTAAATTAGAAAAAAAAACACCTGTAAATCAGCAATTAGCCTATAGATTATATTTTCCCACTTTTCATCTTAAACGGGATATAATCCGCGCTGGTCTGCATTGCACAGAGACTGTTTGAAATTTTGTACACTTTGGGCGATGTTCGTGCTTGTCGGTGAAACCGTCTGGCTTGGACGTCTATTCGTTCCTATTAATAGTATATAGAATACCATCCATAATATACAAGTCAGTAGCTAAATCGTCATTCCCATAATGACGAGCATGATTATTTCGCAGGTTGTTATTGGAATTAAAGCATCAAAAGGGATTGCTGCCAGAAACTCTACAGAAGTATTTGATCAAATTGTGAACAAAATATATTTCCCTTTCTGCTGGCATGATGACAGCGACAGGGTTCTCAGCGCCACCAGCTGGCTTCCGTCATCCTGAACGCAGAAATGGAAACAACTACAGCAAAAATAATACCATTACAATTTAAAACTGCATATTCCACAAACTATATAAAGCGATATATTTTCGTTTTTCACAGTGGCAATTATGAATAACATAATCCCATGTTTCTTTAACTGAAAATTATTCTTTTTTTTAAAGTCAACGAAGATTCCCAATTTTATCCAAAAAATGCAAGACTATCAATTACTTTTAATTGCATATTACGATTTTTTCGGTTTCTTAAAATAATAAATAAACAAAGCTAGAAAAATAATGAATAACTGAAAAGTGTAATAATTAAGACCAATACTATCTGATTTAAACTGAATGAATCTAAACATCTTTTTAAAAAGGATTTTTTAATAAATATTATTAAGGTGATTGAACAAAATGACATTCAATTTATGGGTAGGAAACAATTTTAATATTCTTACAGAAGAAGCAATGCTTCATTTTTGAAATTCATTCTTAGTAAAGGTAATTTATTAATAATAGCTACATCTTGAACCACAAGACCCCCAAATATTTCTACTTTTTCCGGCAATGGTATTTGGTTTTTTAAAGAAGTAGAAACGTTATTGTGTGGACAATTTACTTAAGCCCCAGTCCCATACAGATGCCGGATAAAAGCGGTTCATGTCCGGCCCGATCCGGCTAGTAAACCGTGTAGACGCCATGTAGTCCGTATCGATCCTTGTAGGTCCTGGAACGTCCGGCATTTTCCTTGGGGGTCCGGGAGGCCAATCGGGAAGATAGCAACATCCGGGATTGTCCGTGTAGGTGCCGTGAAGGGTCCGGGAACATCCATATAGGGTCTGGCGACAGCCGTATCTATGCTTTGGTTGTCCGTGTGCGTTCTTGATTGTCCGAGAACACATTTCAGGCACCGTACTATCAAGGGCCATGACGTCAGTTATACGGTTGTCGCTGGATCCTTCGCGGCTGTTACATGGAATACGCCGGTAGTTTGATTTTATCGCTACCATCACGGATCAGCACGGAGCTAACATGGAGGAAGACGGTGCAAAGACGGACGTATACGGTGGCAACGCGGCGGATACACGGATGATGCCGAATAGACAGGGCCCTATCAAAGACCTTAACGGTGCAAAAACACGATGAATACACGGAGTATCACGGAGAAACAAGGTATAACAAGGGGCGATGGCGGATGTTCATTTAAATACGGGCGATTTGAATATCGCTTACTTTTTCTGTGCCACCGACGACGGCGATGAGATGGCAACCGAGGACAAGCTGATGCTGACGATATGCCAGTTTCTGATGCAAAACGCTCCGGTTATAAAAACAGTATCCCGATTGATTACACGAAGCTTAGACAGAAAAATAGAAAAGTCGCGAAATAATTGTATATAGACCTGTGAAAAGAATGCAAAAGAGAACCATCTGGGTATGACAATAGTTCTCCAGAAGACCAGACCTGAGTCAATACGCACGGCTGATGGACGAACTGAAGAAAAAGGACGCCAAGGGATTCTTTAATTTCCAGCGCATGGAATAGCAGATATACCTAGAGATCCTGACACGCATTATACACACAATCCAGCTAAATGGGGTCAATCTACAGGACGCGTCTGACAGCGGACATTAAGTTTGCAATTGCATCACAGTACCTAGCATCAGGGGATAGCTTCCACTCTCTAATGTATGGATTACGGGACGCACACAACACTATCTCCTAGATCATCCGTCAGTTGTGTGTTGCAATACTCGTAGAATTTGCTGAGGAACTAATTTTCTGTCCTAAAACGCCAGATGAGTGGAGGAATATCGCAATGCAGTTAGGCGACCGATGTCAGCTGCACAAATGTGCCTTAGACGATAAGCACATCACCCTACAGTGTCCTCGGCATGGTGGCTCCTTGTACTACAACTTCAAAGGTTAGCATTCCATTATCATCATGGCATAGGTGGACGCCGACTTCAAATTCATTTGAGCGCAAGAAGGCAGCAACGGATCGGTTGGTGATGCTGAAGTGTTGAACAAATATTAGCTGAGGGAAACCATCGACAAGGGAGTGTTTGGTCTACCTGCTCTGGAACCTTTAGCGAACGACGACAAACCTGTGCTGTCGTATATTGCTGTCGATGATGCATTTGGCTTGAAGAAGTTGCTTATGAAACCATTGTCTAAGAAAAACATAATGCATTCCGAGAAAGTCTGCAACTACCAGGGGCGACGGATTGTGGAAAACGCGTTAAGAACACTTGCTCATCGCTTTCGATGTAAACACATTACAATTCTGCAAACGTCAGGGACTTTTACGTATATTGTGCTGACCTGCATAAAATTACACATTCGTCCGAGACTGCGCGATGCAAATGAGCATGTATGTGTAGCAGACCAGGAGAAAAACATTCACAACAACATATCAGGACAGTGGCGAAACGACAACCCATTCATAGATGCTGTATAATAGCTTTCGACACCAAAATAAAACTTGTATTGTTTAATACGAGTTATGTTCGGTCCGGTGTAGATTGTGTTTTGTCCGTGTCGCCTACGTGTTTATCAGTGTCGTTGTCGTGTAGGTCCGGGATGGTCCGTGTAGATGACGGGACTATACGTTTCTCTGCCTTGTTGGTTCGTAATGTCAGGATAGTCCATGCGGGTTTCTGCCGGGTTTGTCCGTGTTGATCCGTGTTGATGCCGTGGTCAAACTGGAGTGGTGGTCTGTGAAAGAATGTCGACGCTCGAACATGCTAAAAAGCCCACGATTCGGGACTGTCCATACGTGCTTCTATGGGACTGGGGCTTTAACAGTTAACAACGTTATAATCGAATACTACTTATATTCAATAATCAAAATTAAAAATTCTTTTATTTTAAAGATTTATGTACTTGAGACAATTGTTTAATGTACAACGAACAACAAAACACTGAGCGAACAACCATGCTTACAGATCCATAAATATATATATGTATATCAGTTTCAGTTTCAGTTTATTAGCAATCGGCAAAATGTTTGCCTTTGGCCATTTACAAATATAACAACTTATGGCAAAGACAATCATATACATATATACAAATACAATTTCTATATAAAATAATTCCATATACATATAACAAAGAACACAACAGAGTTTTACATAACGATCAGAGAATAGTTAGGTTTTCAAGAGCTTCTTGTCTTAAACATAGAGATTCTTTAATATATTTTGCAAGATTATACATACATTTTTTACTATTTGTTGACATTAATAAAATGAATTTTTGAGCAGTAGGCCATGAACAATTTCCAATATATTTTGATCTTATACATCTATACTTTGAGCAACATAAAATGAAATGATATTCTGATTCTACAGCATTTTGATTACATAATTTGCACAATCTATTATCTCTTTCTATGTTATTATATCTTCCTACTTCTATCTCTAGACTATGGGAACATAATCGTATACTTGTCAATAATTTTCGTAACTTGTCATTAGTTATAACATCTAAGTATTTTTCAAAACAAAATTCGGTTTTATATTTGCAATAACTATCAAGTTTTGACATTGCATTAATACTATCATGCCATTCCTGAACAAATTGATCTCTTATTCTTGATTTCAACAAACTATGATAATACACGTTATGATCGAAAAATAATCTGATATGTGCATAGCCTAGATGATCGACAATGGAGTTTATTCTACTTGCCCAACAAGGCGTATTGACATTATCGCATAGATCATTATAGATGTGATATATAGGTAATTCGTTATTTTTCATTATTTTCAACCAAAATTTAACAGCTCTTTCTTTACAAATAACATATAGAGGTACTCGACCAAGTTCACCATACACTGCATATGTAGGAGTTTGCTTCTTAACACCCAGTAAATACTTACAAAAACGTATATGCAATTTGTCTACCTCTTTATAATTATAAACACCCCATCCTTCACAACCATATGTTAATATAGGCACAATCATAGAGTCAAACAGAGATAACTTTGTACTAATATTAAAACTAACCTTATCAAAGACATTCAAAAGGTTATTATAAGCTCTAAGGGCTTGTTCATTTAGTGCTCTAACTGCATTTTGCATATTACCAGTATATGTAAATTTAATTCCAAGATAAACAAAATTGTCAACAATTTCGATTTTTTCATTATCTATATAAAAGTCAGGATATCAATTTTGCTTCTTTTTTTCAAAAACACATATTTTGGTTTTACTAATATTAATTTTTAAACCCCATTTAACAGAATAATGATGTACAGCATCTATTTGTGACTGAAGACTATTTGGATCTGTGGTAAACAAAACAATATCATCCGCAAATAAGATCATATACATAGACAAAAGTTCAAAATCCTTTTCAGTTAATGCATCAAAGTTCAAATTTTCAACAATATCATTCACGAACAGAATAAAAAGTAGAGGCGATAGCGGCTCGCCTTGTTTCAAGCCTAATGTTACATTGAAAAAGTCAGACATTTTCATAGAACTTGATATTTTTACACATGCTTGGACGTCTAAGTATATACATTTTATCATATTTGTCATTTTACAGCTTATTCCAGATTGAAGCAATTTGGTCCATAATGCATCCCTATTTACAGAATCGAAGGCCCTCTGGTAGTCAATAAAAACACACCATAGTTTTGACTTGTTAGCTTAAACTTTCTGTATGATCGAGTGCAATAAGAAAATGGCAACAGATGTAGAGCGTTTATCTCTAAAACCATATTGACTATTGTTAAAAACATGTTCTTGTTCACACCAGCTATTAATGCGATTTCTTAATATTAACGAAAATATTTTACCCATAACATTTACTAAAGTTATACCTCTATAGTTAGCAGGAACAGTTGTATCACCTTTCTTATATATTGGAATAATAACTCCTTTAGACCATGCCTCAGGATATCTACAGTTATCATATATGTAATTAAATATTGTACATAAAAAAGGAGATATAATATTATTAGCATCGATAAAAAAGTCAGACACATTGTTATCATAGTCGCAACTCTTGTATTTTTTCAAAGAAGATATTGTTTTCATAACTTCTTCAACAGTAATTTCTTTATCAAGACATTCAACATTTATATTATCCCTATCTAAGTCTAGATCATCAATTGTAACCGGACTTTGACTATCATTGGATATATTTTGAAAATATTTTTTAAAGTCATCTAGACTAACATTAGCATCATAACTATTACTATTTCTAAATTTCTTAATATATTTCCAGAATTTACGAGGAGACGCTTTGCTCATATAGGACATTTTAACTTTTTCCTTATTATAAAAATTAAATTTGGCCAATCTCTTTACTTTGATAAATTCTTTTCTGCAATTTAACATATTTAATTTGTTTTCTTCCGATTTAATAGCGGCAAGACGTCTCTTCGCATCATAAAACATTTTCTTAGCATTTCTACATTCATCATTAAACCATAATGATTTTCGCTTCCTTTTCTTCGGGCGATTACTATACGTTTTTCCGTGGCATGAGAAAGAAATATCGTAAACAGTATCCGAAAAACACTTCATACATTCATCAATATTATATACACCTTCTGACAAATTTGTTGCTATTTCATTAAATGTATTACACTTTTCTCGCACTAAATTATCAAACAAATCATTTTCAGACGAGTTCCATACAATTTTATCAAATACTAAATTGTCACTTGGTTGAACGTGTATACAACCATCTAGAGAAAAAGTTAACGGACAGTGATCTGAAAATTCAGTTAAATCTAATACACACATATTTGAGATATTCTCATAACAGTCTAAGTTTGAAATAACATAGTCGACTAAACTAGACACTGGTCTATTTCTATACATAGCATTATAAGTACATTTACCATCTTCTTTACGACCATTTAAAATACAGAGATTATTTTCCTTGCATAAAGACAACAGTTTTGTACCGTAATTGTTAAACCCATTGTCATGATTTGCACGCACTGGTAAATTGACCCCAGACATAGCCGACTCAGGTAATCCAACATATCGATCAAGATTTAGGTCAGTAATATAGTCCGGCAGAGTACCCGTGCGGCTATTTAGGTCGCCTAGTAAAAAGATATCACCCTGATCCGAGTATTTACGTATTTCAGTATTCAAATATTCGAAAAAATCAAAATCGTACAATATAGAGTTAATATTCCTATATACCTCTGAATCTTCCGGAGGAATATAACAAAAACATATAAAAGCATCATGTTCAGACTGTAAACAACATTTATCAATTTTAAACCATATTAACCCTTTATGATCAATATTTACAAGATGTATGTATTTACTGTAACAACTTTTGTAGTAAACAACTACTCCTCCGCTAAATCTCCTAGCCCTTTTATTTGATTTCGGACGGGGACAATTAAGACATTCATAACCATCAATATCGATGTTTTTACCAGACGCACTCCATGTTTCATTAAAACACAGAAAATCAAAATCACACACAAAATTAAGAAAGTCAGGATCATGTAATTTTGAATTTAAGACCTGAACATTCCAAAGGATGAATGAAAGGTGTCCCTGATCATTTTCCTAACTAATGTCAAAACCAGATGATGACACTGTATGTGTCGTGTACATTTTATTGTCTATGTAAAGTTTGTCATACGATAGGTAAGCCGATTTACCACTCTTTTTGGCATTGATCATTGCCGGAAGTAAGGATTTTCTGCGCGCCTGTACAGTCTTCGGAAACTGGTCGCTCACACTTATGGTCGGTTTCTGTACCGGAACAGTTTCATCCATGGAGTTGGCGTCGGGAGTATCCGACCCCTCAGCGCCTCTAGCACCAGGCGCCTTAGGGTAGGAAAATGATTTCCTAGAATCGTTGAACTTCTTCCAAGCCTCCTGCGCTTTTTGCTTTACAAGCATTTTGTCGGGATAATGATTAAACATAACAACAATCGGCCTCGCTTTTGTGACATCATATTTTGCACCCAATCTATGCGCCCTTTCAATTTTGATCAGATCATGCGCGTGCGGAATTTCTAATGAATTGACTAAATGGTCAAGCACCGTTTTCGCGCAATTCTCGGACCTCCTTGCTGCCGGAGAGGGTTCTTCTGGAAAGCCATGAAACAGCAAATTGCATCTCATTGAACGAGATCTCAAGTCCTCGATATCGTCCGGTACCTCCCTCAAAGATTCATACTCAGAGGTCAATTCTGCAATTCTGCGTCGTTCCGCTTGAAGAGCTTTATCGAGCTCGGTATTCTTTAATTTCAGTTCCTCACAAGTCTGAGAGTCAAATGCCCTACTCGATTCAACATCTGTCACTCGGGAATCAACCTTGCGCACTGTACCTTCAAGGGAGGTAACTCGTACATCCATATTACTTAGTTTCATCGTCAGGTTGGATAATTGAGTTTCAATCGAGTCAAGCTTGTTTAAGCGAGTATCAAGAGACCTAAGCTGATCTAACACTGATTTCTGAAAATTTTCATTATATGTAGGAGGAGGGATATTTGGCTGCATCTGCGGGGAAGTATTTATATGGTACGGTGTATTAGGCGGTATATTTTGCTGAGGTGTGTAGAAAGCTCCAGGCTGGGATTGATAATTGTTCATGTTACTCATGGACGACATGTTCATTGGTTGCATATAAACTGGTTGGGATTGGGAAGCCATTGTTTCACACGGTGATGCACGGTAATCAGAGCGTTTCTCCGGCAAAGAATCCAAGTTCAAATTATCCGGCGAAACCAGAGGATTTTTTCTCTTTTTATTTTTGCCACTACTTTTGACACTGTTTATATTTTCCTTTTTGGGGTCACCCATGTCCTTCTTTTTCGGAGGCATTTATGCATTTTGTAAAAATTGCTCAGGATAATTTATAGACCGTAAAGTTTGTGAACGAAAATACCATACCGCTCGACCAGATGATCTATAATCTATAATCCCATATATCAAATCTTTTTCTTCAACCAAGTTTCTGAAAAAAAGCTGATTTGTAATTACAGTTACCGAAACTTTTCTGAATACATTATCAAACAAAAATATTCCTTTTACATAACACGTTTAGCTTTAAGAAAGTATAGATATCAATATATATTCTATTTTAACAATTTTCACAACATTTTTCAATCAAACTTTAGTAAAGACATTTTCTTTAATTGTAAGTATTATTTTTTGTAATTGCATACGAGTTTACGTTCATCTGCCGTCAACGAAATAGTTCACTAGTGTACATGAATTAATATTTGCCTCTTTCAAACACGTCACATCCAAATTGTTTACACATAAAAAGTTATGAAAGAAAATTATTCTATCTTTTGAAATTAACATTCAAAGATCCTGTTCTTATATTAGCCATTCAAGTTTGTGAATTATAAAACTCTTTACAAAGTGAATAAAACCCTATATCCGTAAACTACGTGATTCAATGTAATTGATATGGGCTCGATGTGTGTATACATGAGCTGTTTAAACCAAGGTAGCTATAAAAAGATATTAAGTAGGTAACACTGGAGAAAATATTTTAAACCGGCGTTTTATAAATAGAAGTATAGAAAGAACAAAACGTATTTAAAGTGGAATAATTCTGATGAGGCAGGTAATTAATTTAACTTTTTTGGTATTGGTGTTTTATGGTAATTTAACATATTACATGTATTTATATATATATATATATATATATATATATATATATATATATATATATATATATATATAAACAAAAACGCTGTATTATGTTTTGCCGAAGCTTTTGACCTCACGGTCTTCATCAGCGGCCATTATTTATTTTCAGATGTTTTGTTATGAACGGAAATGACGTCGTGCTTTTCCGGCGCCAACGTTGTTTACGCGCCCTTTTATTAACCTTTATTCTTGCACGTTGATGCCATATGGTCGGTATGTCCTTATGGATAAAACATACATGTAAGAACACGGATTGACAAGAAGAATGTATATACGAGATAAATATATTTATAATCTATTTTGGGTTTGTTTGTTGTTGTTATTGTTATTGTTGTTTTTGTTTTTTTATGTTGTTTTTTTAGGGGGGGGGGGGGGGGGTAAGTTTAATTTATCATTTATCCGTTTCTGTTTGCAGTTTTATTTTTGTTATGTCCGTACTTACATTATTATACGTCACACTTATTACAGATAACAGATTAGTACTCGTACGACTTTATGGTTGGTTTACATTTTAAAATATATTTTACTTTCATTCTCAGATATGCACAAGTACACTGTTTACGATGGGACAGAGACAGGTAGGCAAAATTAGGCCTCTTTGTAATTCGAAGAGAGATAATGACTCGTAAAAATTCAACTGTACGAATTCAACGGTGGTAATGATTCATTTTTACCCAGACAAAGACAAGAATTCATAAGATTTTGACACGAGATCATCATTATTTGGGATTCGATTGGGATAATTTGTCTTAATAATTCTAAGGGAGATGAGGCTAAACGGAATTAAAAATCTAGTTATGCGTTGAAATTAAAATGGATATAGTGACACATTAGAGTTCAAAGGAAGCTTATGACTGTTTAGAATTTAAAAGGAGACTATGGCTTTTGAGATTTCAAAGCGATATAATTTACCGACAATATCTACTGTTGGTTAGCAAATCTTTAATACATATGACTTATAACTGTGTCGCCTCAATTTACACCGCGGTAAGATTAGTTACTGAATTGAAGACAACTTTTAAACAAGATCATGTCGAATTAAAAATTCACTTCAGTATCAAAGCACTGCAACAGTACTGAGATTATGGGTTTCGGAATAGAAACCTACTTTCAGGCACGGTTCGTCGGTCGAAAACATGAACTTCGCGATTTGAAAGAAGCATGGAACAAAATGCAAAGATTGTTCGGAATTTTTGGGATTCGATCTGTGGGAACATCAAGGCTAGCGAAGGAGTTCCTGGCTAGTGTCTCGGATCAATATGATGAACTAGTCTACGTTAACTTGCAGGAGACCAGCGACCTAGCCGCGATGTACATATATATACGCGCCCAGTTGGCTGTTTCTATGGAATCGAATTCAAACGATGTTAAATCGTGGGAAAGAATGCTTGTCTGTGCTATATCAACTAGAAAACTACAATACGTATTCTTTTTCGATAACGGCGAATACTTCCTTGACAAGGAAACCGAAACTTGCGACCATCTACAAAATCTCTTCATTGCCCTTTTAAAAGTCGACAATATCAAAGTCGTTTTGACTTCAACAACAAAGTTCCAGCTGGCGAGTATGTGGCGTATCAACCATGTATGCGAGCTTCCACCACTAAAACCAACAGAGTCATCGGAGTTACTGAGAGCCGAGGCGCCCGGGGTTGACTACGGCGAATACCTGGACCCTATTGTTGAACTAAGTGAAGGGTTGCCGCTTCTGATTCTCATGATAACGTCCGAACTTCGTGGTGACGGAGGCATATTGACACCGAAAGACATGGCGCAACTGCTAGCCGAATACAGACTGAAGGTCCTTAGTCGAGAGTTTTTCCCCGTGGAAGACAGAGTTGGTAGGTTCTTTCGTAACTGTAAGTTAGTGTTAATTACATTAACCGAAGAGGTTATTTTTGCTAACAGTTGATTGTACATGTGTAATATTTAAAGAATAAACACTTTTTGGTTACAAACATTGTGCATGGAATAGTTAGTTTTAACTGACAAAATTCTAAGAGTTTTAGCGATGATTTCGATAAACTATAGGCACATTTGTTTTCTTAGATGTGCACTATTCATGTAATATTGGATGTATATCCCTTTCTGTATTTCATGTGACTCACACAAGCATTACAAAATTTGGCATCACAATTTCAGCTGACGTTTACCGGCTGTTCATCAATCGCCTGAGCCCCGTGCTGCAGAGACGGTTCTCGGAATTGGATTATATCCCAGGCTTGTTTACGGCAGAAGAGGCCAGATCGCTACTAGGTAAGTTTTACGCTAAACCAAATGCACAGTTAATTTCTTATCCACGTGTTTTAGAAAAGGTTCGCGAAATTTGACAATATTTGACAGGCTCATTTATGGAAAAAAACGATCATTTCTGCGTACTCTTAAATCTATACCTGACGCACAATCGTGGTAGGCATTTTTACTTTAGAGAGTTGAGATGTAGTATATTCCAAGCATGTTGATTGCTGAATATTCAAATCGCTACCAAGTTATTTGTGAACTAAACCAAGTACATAGTTGCTCTGTCAAACTACTAAACTATTATATTAAAACCCATGATCACAAAGAGTATGCTGAGATCAGTATGTTCATTATTTTGTTACTCAATTTTGACCTGATCAATTTAAACCTTTTGAAATGTGTTCATTTGATCTCAATGAAAGTCGAAGATCTCGATAAAGTTCGTCACCTGCGGATATGCAATCAACATATTGTGTTTTGCATGCATTCAAATTACATGTGTTGGGGAATCGCAGTTAGAACTACCAATGTCTGATGTATTAAAAACCAGAAAGATACGATATTTTTTGCAAAAAGAATGATCTTTTTGCGTTTAAGCTTTGTTTAAAGTTGTGGAAATATTTACATTGTATTTGCTATTTTCTGATGAAACTTATGTGTTCTATTTTCTGATTGTGTCCATAAAAATGTACCACAAACTAGTTACATGCATATTACAGATTTCTTTTCAACTTGTTTTTCACGATTTCATAATCAATCTGATGCACTTATCTTCCACCGCAAATTACCCGACGGAAGCAATGGTGAAGGATCAAGTACTGATACCTAAACTTAAAGGGATCTTTTCACGCTTTGGTAAATTGACAAAATTGAAAAAAGTTGTTTCAGATTCGCAAATTTTCGTTTTAGTTATGATATTTGTGAGGAAACAGTAATACTGAACATTTACCATGGTCTAATATAGCCATTAATTGCATGTTTTGACGATTTTAAAACCTAAAAATTATAAAGCGTTGCAACGCGAAACGATTGAATAATTTGGAGAGTTCTGTTTTTGTCGTTAAATTTTGTGAAACTACGAAAATTGCTTATATAAGGTATAAAATACGTCAAGTATGTGTACTTGGCGGAATAGCTCAGTAGGCTAAAGCGTTTTTACTTCAGGACTCTAGCAGGACTCCAGGGGTCACTGGTTCGAAACCTGCTCCGGGCAATGTTCTTTTCCTTTTTTTAATTTTATTCTTGATTTTTTACTGGAGCTTTTACGATCCAATGTTTACATTTATCAATATAAAGCATTTAATGAATAAGTTAAAAAAAATGCCAAAATCTGTGAAAAGGCCCCTTTAAGCGTCACTTCATTACCTATGATCCCGCAAGTAGGCGCTTCAACATACAGGGAGTCTTGCGGGACTGTCTCAAGACGTATTTCGCTTTGCGGCACAGTCCAGGTAATTCACACATAATTCTTTTATCTTTTGTATCAAAGCTGTTCCAATGCCCAAAGAGACGGTTTTTGTTATGTCATAAAATTGTGAATGTATAACGACCAATTATTACATTTTGGGGGCCTAGTCCTAAGCTAAAAGCTTATATTTCTCCAATAAATGTATCGTATAGTTATATTCGCATCCACATTCGGTATTTGACCCATAAACAAATATATTTAGGGGCATATTGACTGCAGTGCTAAACAATTATTATTATGCTGGTTTATTTTGCTTACGCTGAATTGACACTGAGAGAATGCATTTAATAATTGTACAAATGTATGTAGCTCTGTATGTAGGTATATTTGATTAGACGCCTTAAATTTTTATCCCCACGTTTTTCGGAGAAAAAGTGGGGATATTGTGGTGATGTGCGTCTGTCCATCCGTCCGTCCGTCCTGGCCACCTGCTCCTCCTTACATTATTAGCACAAGAACCTTGAAACTTACAAACACGGTAGCTATGAGCATATGTGCGACGGTGACAGTGACGGAATTTTGATCTGACCCCTGGGTCAAAGGTTATGGGGGTTGGGGCGGGGCCTAGTCAGATATTTTCACTCATTTTTTATGTTATTTTACATTAACTTCTTTATTTCTGCAACGATTTACTTCAAATTGATACTGAGCCTCTCTTATGACAATCCGGTCAATCTCAACTATGCATGGCCCCATTACCAACCCTGTGGCGCCCCGACCACATAGGCCACGCCCGCCCAAAATTGCCTTTTACTGTAATTTCTTCATTTCTACACCGATTCACTTCTTATTGATACTGAACCTCTCTTATGACAATACGGTCAATCTCAGCTACCCATGGCCCCATTACCAACCCTAGGGCACCCCGCCCACATAGGCCACGCCCACATAGGCCACGCCCACCTAAAATTGCCTTTTACTATAATTTCTTTATTTCTACACCGATTCACTTCAAATTGATACTGAACCTCTCTTATTATAATACGGTCAATCTCAACTATGCATGGCCCCATAACCAACCCTGGGGCGCCCCGCCCACATAGGCCACGCCCACATAGGCCACGCCCACCCGAAATTGCCTTCTACTATAATTTCTTCATTTCTACACCGATTCACTTCAAATTGATATTGAACCTCTCCTATGACAATACACTTAATCTCAACTATGCATGGCTCCATTACCAACCCTGGGGCGCCCTGCCCACATAGGCCACGCCCACCCAAAATTGCCTTTTACTAGAATTTCTTCATTTCTACACCGATTGACTTCAAATTGATACTGAACCTCTTTTATGACAATACAGTCAATCTCAACTATGCATGGCGCCATTACCAACCCTGGGGGGCCCCGCCCACATAGGCCACGTCCACCCAAAATTGCCTTTTACTATAATTTCTTCATTTCTACACCGATTTACTTCAAATTGATACTGAACAAATCTTATGGCGATACGGTCAATCTCAACTATGTATGGCCCCATTACCAACCCTGGGGCGCCTCGCCCATAATAGGCCACACACACCCAAAATTGTCTTTTACTATAATTTCTTCATTTCTACCCCGATTCACTTCTTATTGATACTGAACTTCTCTTATGACAATACGGTCAATCTCAACTATGCATGGCCCCATTACCAACCCTGGGGCGCTCTTGGGTCAAACATGCGGCGTGGGGATACGCGTCGGCCTCTGCCGCGCCATTTCTAGTTTAACCGTTATTTTGAACATATTTCATCTGATTAATTAAGTTTGATGCAACCGTGTATAAAAAAACGGAAGCCATTATATATTTAATGTAGTAACGAACGTTGGCAAACAAGAATTTCAAAAGACTTTAAGCATTAAGTGTAGCATTTTTGCTCGACTTTTAAGATAAAAGGGTCAAACTTGTCAAAATCTCGCCTTGGCGTAGATGATATAGTGTTCGTTATAAAATCAAGACGTCCCAGGTTCGATTCCCTCGATAATGAAGCTCCCAAGATTTCAAACTATTTAGACACAAGGACTGTTTCTTCCAACGCAAAGGACTAAAGCCGTATAAAAAAATCAAAACTTTTTCAGAAATCCGCAAGCGTTTCTGCCAAACATTCACCGAGGTAATGACGAGCATATCTCGACGTTTTACGTCACATGAATATGCGAGCGCCTTGGCGGACTTTGCGTTCGAGCAGCCGAACTTGCAGAAGCTATTGCTGGAGATACAATTTACGACACAGGACACTTACATGTTCTTTATCCGGATGGCCACTGAGTCCACAGAGTTTATTGAGAAATATCTCGCAGGTGAAGCAATATACTGATCCGAGTTGGCCATAAATGAGTCGCGGAAGTCGTAAATGCGCTTATGTCGTATTGAGCAAATGTAGCTCAAGCCCAGCTTACGCATCCGCACAGTCTGGTCAGGAGCTACCCAATCCGCTATGAACTTCCGCAAGATTGTATAATCTCATCGGCAAAAAGAGTTTCTCTTGCCGCATATAGCATTAGACACATTATCACAAGATGCGACTCAAATAGTTTACACTCCTTCTCAGTAACTGTCCCGGTCTGTAAATACTGTGAAGCCATTTCAATTCGTGGTCATCACAATTTTAGTTGTCTTAATGCTGATGCCTTTTTCGTGTACACCATACATCCTGACATTTGTTCTATTTTTGTGGACCATTGAATCCTCATAATCATCGAATATTAAATTTCCCACAAGAAATAATGCTTGTACAATACTGAAACAAAATATGGATTACAGATTCCCATGAATTAAATCACAAGAATAGAACGACTGATTTGATAATACGCTTCTAAATTCCTTAGTAAGTGCTAGCTATCAAAAATATTACAGACCGACATATCAATATTTTCAAAAATCTAACACGATTTTAATTTAATTTTAACATTTTAAGATTGTGATTAAGCGAAATATACCACCCATTGTTTCAAAGAAATACATTCGTATGAGCTTTTCTACAAATTCAGTTGATTTTTACATTTAAAATTGTGTAATTGGAATTCATAAATATAATGAGCCGTTAATTTAGATGGCAGGATTATTGGTAAAAAACGGATAAGCAATATGGCTTCATGTGCATGCTAATAATTACGTTTCGTATTTTTATGTCAATGACGATCAGGTCAGTACCATCGAATGCTGATTATGTTGTGGATAATCGCAACTCCTTTGCAAACTTACGTAATCTGCTAGTTACCAAAGAATTGTATCATGGTTTTCTGTACTTTCGCTTGAAACTATTTTATATAGAAGCTACTCGACACTCGCTGACTAAATCAAATTCCGTCGAATGTCATACTTACAGCATTTTGCAGATCATATGCATGTGCATATTAATCCACCAGAATATTTACGAAATGTATGCTTAAAGTCTAAATCTAAAAAACAAAAACATTACATTCCCAGTCTTCACTAACGATCATGCACAATAATGAAAATACGATATAAATAACATTTTTTATCAGCGATTTTTATCAGCGTGTCGTTTTCCTTAAACAGTACAGTAAGTGATACATCACACTGAAAAGTCTCATTTGTTTCACCGCTCGACAAACACAGCAATACGAGTAGAAATAGGTTATATTTGGTGGGAGAATAGTATTACTCCCGAACCCTTCTTTTTCTTTTTTGCCCTGTATTTTCAAGAAAATATGTTTTATTTTTTATTAAATAAAGTTTTTTATGAATAGTTCTTATTTATAGGTAACTCGGAGGATTTCTACAGTCAATGCCATCGAGCAGCAGACCGATATGGCACAGAAATGGACAAAGCTGTAGTAGATCTGGCAGTGGGAAGCCTGTACACTAATGTCAAGGTTCTGTTAAATATATGATATGATGTATCAAATACGTGTGTAGCGTTGAAACGTAACATTGTTCACAAGAGTTCAATATTATGACAATTGTTATGCATTACAAAGTAATTGTTTATTTCCTCATCATCCAAAATATTTACGTATAGAGGTTTTCATGTAGAAGTAATTACTCCAGTTATGAAACCAACCAGGTTTAACTGATGCGTAATCACAGAAGGACATAACTGAAAAGAGTGCTTCACAACGTTTCGATTACGTTCACGTTAAGTATACTTGCAATTGGCGTAAAGCACACACAAAACTTAGCGAATACTGTTGTGTCTCTTGTTAACAATCATCCACACCCACAAGGGTATCATAACGATGAACGATTTTTTAAATGCGCATATCGTGAAATCCGTGCAAATTCTCCAGGGATATTACGTTAAGTATACTTGCAATTGGCGTAAAGCACACACAAAACTTAGCGAATACTGTTGTGTCTCTTGTTAACAATCATCCACACCCACAAGGGTATCATAACGATGAACGATTTTTTAAATGCGCATATCGTGAAATCCGTGCAAATTCTCCAGGGATATTATAAATTTGCATTATATACATCCAGTGGGCGTAACTAAACTTTACAGACGGGAAAATGCATTTAGTAATTGGTTTACAATTACCTTGATGGTTAGTGTATATATTATATTTATTGTTCCAAAGTAATTATATATATATTCAGTTATTTAGAGTCTAGCACACCAGAGAGAGCATTTGATATCGTAGTTGTTTCTTACGGGGTGTTTAGTTAAAATATCTTGTGGAGTTCGAAGCGTTGTGTTCCATAGCAAAATTTATTTCAATGAACAGTTCTTTAAGTTGTGTGCGTCATTTTTGAACCGACATAAACATACATAAACATTGCAGGTACCTAGATTACAAAAATCTGAAAGTTAGAAACATGTCCACTAATTTATGTTAACTTATTTATGATAAGTAATGCATGTGTTTTATATGTAAATTTGAAATCTGCACATGTGTTTGTGTACTTATATATCAATATAATTTGTGGTAGTGGAAAACGTGGTCACTTGTTCCTGTTCACGTGACTAAACTTTCATGTTAAATATGGGCCTTGTCATGCGATAATAGGTCTTATGTCACATTCGAGCGATTTGATATGAAATATTTTTGCCCGCTAAGAAGACCAAGAAATCTGTTCGCGACTTGAAAGCGTACATGGTAGCCCCTGACTAGACCGCGCTAATGCACAGGCTAGTATTGAGCTAAGATTGCCGCTTATGACGAACATGGTTATTCCTGACCAGTCTGCGCGGATGCTACGCTGGCCGCTTGTGGCATTAGACCCATTTACGCAGGACGCGGCTCACTTGACTATAGGAAGCCTGAATATCAATACGATTCTATCTGACTAGTAGACATTCGTACGTTTCACTCAATAATTTAATTGACCCATAATGGGTTTGAATCTCATTGAAAAAAGAATAGTACATGGTTGCATACTTAAATCGATTAAAAACAGCCCCTTTGATAGCCCCATTGGACATGGAACCGACAGGTGGAGAGATAGATTTTGGTCAATTTGCTAACAGTATTTGATGCCAGAAGATATATTTTCATGCATATATAAACATAGTTATACTATTAATTGTACTTTTAATCTGTAGTTTACACAATACTTCTGGTAAAATGAATAATTAATAATTATGTAAATTTCAGGCAAATTTGAAAGAGGGCTATAATAAATACAGCGCAGCGCTACGCATATTGAAAGGCTCTGGAAAGTCTCTACAATTGGCAACTGCGCATCAGCGCATCGGATACAACCTGATGTTACAGGATCAAAATGAAGACGCTATTACGTAATAGTTTTATTCCCATAAAAAGAAGTGACGTTCTTTTTTTTTATTCCTGGTATGCATAGACACATCAAAATAACAATAACAGTTATTTAAAAAAACGAATTTCTCTTACAGGATTGACAATAGATATTTTCAACATTGTGATACGCCATACGTCATTGCATATAAACTTATTTTGTATTTATTTGATTTTTAGCTCGACTTTTCGAAGGAAAATGAGAGCTATACTACTCGCCCCGGCGTCGGCGTCGCCGTCGCCGTCGGCCTCGCCGTTGGTTAAAGTTTTTTTATAAAGTCAAATAACTTTTACACTATCAAAGATAATTAACTCAAACTTGGAATACTTCTTAATGGCAACAAGACAATTGTGTAGGTCAAGGTGCATAACTCTGTGAGCATTCTTTTTAGAGTTATGCCCCTTTTTATACTTAGAAAATTGAAATTTTGGTTAAGTGTTGTGTTTAGGTCCACTTAATTCCTAAAGTATCAACGCTATCGCTTTCAAACTTGCAACACTTACTATCATAAGGCAAAGTTATGAAAATCTGACTGGCATTTTGACAGAATTATGGCCCCTTTTATACTTAGAAAATTAAAAATTTTGTTAAGTTTTGTGTTTTGGTCCATTTTACTCCTAAAGTATCATAGCTATTGCTTTCATACTTGGAACACTCGCTTACTATCATTAGGGGAATGTACAGGACAAGTTGCATAACTCTGGTTGGCATTTGACTGAATTATGGCCCGTTTTTTTACTTAGTAACTTTGAATATTTTGTTAAATTGTGTGTTAAGATGCACTTTACTTCTAAAGTATCAAGGTTATTGCTTTCAAACTTCAAATACGTTCTTACTATCATGAGGATACTGTACTGGCAAGTAGAATTTGAACTTAACCTTTGAATGACATTGAATCTCAAGGTGAAATAAATAAATGTTGCTTAATTTCCCATACCATTTTTTTAGGACCAGATTTGATTTATACTTCGACAAAACAACACTTGCCTGACATACCACAATGGACTTTACCCAAACCATCCCCCACGCCCCCCCCCCCCCCCCCCGAATCCCCTCCCCCCCCCCCCCCCAAAAAAAAAATAAAATAAAAATAAAAATAAATATTGTTTCCTTTTTTCCTTATTTTTGAAATATCATCTAATAAATGACCACACCCCTACATTATTCCTCCTCTCCACCCCCCCCCCCCCCCTAAACATAGTAAAAAAACACAATATTTATTTTTATTATTTTATTTTTGAAAGACCGTTCAACCATCCTTTGGCGTGCCTTCTTTTTAATTTTCGTTAAAAACTAATAAGGTTCAATGATTTATACAGTCACTTACAGAAGTCGTTGGCTATCTCCCTGGTATCCGGGAAACCATTCGAGCTCATAGCTCTTCGGGCGTTAAACATTATGGGAAGTGCGCATACCAAGTTAGGTAAGGGATTCTTTGATTACGAACGAGACATATATTGGTTAAGTACAATCTAATTTTTGATTGCAATTGATTTTATTATGCAGATTTATTAATTTGTTTTGAATTTTATTACTTCTGCATTTCAACGATTCATCAGTTATGGATCGATTAATAACTTCTCAATTTAGTCTGAAAAATATTTTATAAACTATTAACAATCTGCCTTAAATTATAAATGTTTTCGAAAATAGGCCGAACAAAATAAAGTCAAGAAACTATCATTTAGTATAGTGCTTTTGCCTTATTCTGACTTTCTTAAAATAAAATTTCTAATGAAGTTTTATTTTTAACTATGTTTTCCTAATTTGAAATAAACAAATGTTTTGTCATCCTTAACAGGACGATTTGAATAGGCCAAGAGATACCATTTTGTTTCCCTTAAACGTCGACGGAAAATTCAAGGCGAACATCACCCGGATGTCGGAATGACATTGAACAACATTGGAATAATGTACGACCAAATGGGCGACCGAATATTGGCCTTGAAATACTTTCAACAAGGCCTTGAAATAAGGAACCAATCCAAGGCTCCAGATCTTTCTCGCGTTGCTTCGTTGACGAATGTTGCAAGCGGATACAGTGCTGTTGGAACAATGGACGAAGCATTAAAAGCTTTAGACGAAGCGGAAGAAATTTTATCAAAACAACGGTTTCCGCAGATATACTATATTGCGTATTTAGATGACACGAGGGGAAAGTTGTATTTCAAACAGGGCAAAATAGACAAAGCAGATGAATTGTTCATGAAAGCGGTACGGGGACGCGAGGAAGTGTCATATGGAAAAAACACGCACGTGGAAAGCTTGATCAATGTGATGAAAGTGGCTGTTAAAAAAGGGGACAATTATAGATGTATTAAAACTGGGAAAACTGTGCTTTCCTTCATTGATGATGTTATTAAGCAGAGCCCGAAAAGTCACCTTTTGACTGCGTGTTACTATTGCCTCGCAAGTGTTTACAAAGCAATGGGCGACGATGCAAATGTAAGGGATCAAGGCAGAAGTGTTGAGGCTCGAATACCTGTATACATGCGATTGCAATGAGCGCATGGTTGTTGAAAAAAGACAACAGCTGGCAGACATTGAGTGCAAGCTGAAAGCAATGACTAAATGACATCCATAAAACACCAAAACAAATCAGTTCGATCGGATAAAAACTAGTATATAGACGGTTGCGTTTATTAGAATTTTTAAAGTGAATGTTGTTTAGCAATTAGTTACATGATTCAACTGATTGCCTAAATTTTCCTACGACATACAACCTCGGCCGAACTGAAAAGCGACCCAATATGTCTGCTTATAGTGTTTTATGCCATAAAATAAGCATATTAAACAGATTTATCAACTACTTAATAAGTATATTTCATGTTGTTGCGGTACACAATTGCATCATGTAAAATGTTAAATGACATATATCAAGACAAAACTTGCCACAATAATCATCAAGGCCATATTTGCAGTACCTAGGTTTTGAGCGTACCTTGCGTATTAATTATCTAACTAGGAATCCATGATGTGCTGCAATGTGGAGCGACCGTTTAATTATCGTTAGACATCGGGCGTTGTTCGTGCTTGTTGGTGCAATCCTGCCTAGCCGTCCAAGCTTTTCTCGTAATAGTATATATAATACCATCCATGATATACAGGTCAGTAGCAAAACTGTCACACCTATAATGACGATCAAGATGGCTTTGCAGGTGGTAACTGAAATAAAGGCATCAACATGGATTGTAGATAAAAATCGCAGGGTTTTTGTGCGTATTTAATCAAGCTGTAAATTTTCCTTTTCATAACGTATTAAGTTTAAGCTTGTAGTAAATTATAATTACTCAAAAGACTCTTTAAAAATGGCACTCTTAATTGGAACAGGACTTTTATCAAAAACATGCTTGGAGTAGAAACAATTGCATTGTATGCTCTTCGAATTTTTTTAACGACTTAAAGGGACAGATTTTCTAATGCTTGAAAAATGTCATTAAATGATGTGTATTAAGAGAACCTATTCACAGATTTTGGCATGTATTGAAGTTTGTTAAGGTCTCTTTAAAATATCGCCTTTTCCGGTATTCGAACCATTGACCTCTATAACCTATATTTAATGTGTTACCATTACATCATTGCGTTATTAAGACATAAGTATGACGTCACTTTGATTGTCCGCGCACTGTTTATGAAACAAAACGCCGTCATTTGATTTTCATTGTTGTGGTGACGTCACGCTTTCGATGAAAAGTGGAGTAAGTTCGGTTAATATAATTCTCGTGTATTACCTTTAATAAATCGCGGATAACGTATTCATGAAATCGTGCTATAATCGAAATAATCGACGTGTAAGCGTTGGTTATTGCGGTAATAAATAAACTAATAACCAAAGGTTCGTTGTTCAATTACTACGCATCGGAACGTGTAAGCGTTGGTTATTACCGCAATAACCAACTCTTACACGTTGATAATTTCTTAAACATAGGGTTGTAAACGCTCTTTTACTAAGAGGCGCATTTATTTCAATTATCGATGAAAACGGTTGCAGAAAATGTATATTTGTACATGTATATTATTAATGATTATTTATAAACAAACCACTATTTTTGAGATTGCTCTTAGTCATGGATGGATTTGCGTTGAACTAAAATATTTATATGAGCCACGCTCTGTGAAAAGAGGGTGTAATAAATGTGCGTAAATTGTCGTCCCAAATTAGCCTGTGCCATCCGCACAGGCTAATCTTGGACGACACTTTCCGCTTAACTTGATTTTTGCTACGAATAGACTTTCTTGACACGAAAAATATCATAACAGCGGAAAATGTCGTCCCTGATTAGCCTGATTAGCATGTGGGGACTGCACAGGCTAGTCTGGTACGACAGTTTACGCACATGCATTATACCCCCTTTTTCACACTAGTTGAAATTCAAAAGTCATACTTACAGGGGCCTTTTAACATATTTTGGTATGCATGGAAGTTTGATATTTAATGTTTTATATTGATAAATGTAAACATTAGATCTAAAGAGATCCAGTAAAATAAACACAAGAATAAAATTAAATTTAAAAAAACGCAACTGGGCTCGAACCACAGACCCCTGGAGTCCTGGAGTAAAAGTCTAACGCCTAGACCACTCGACCATCAGCGCTCACGCAATGAATGATGTGTTTTATAATTGTTATAAGCAATCCTCGTAGTATCACAAAATATAACGACAACAACAGAACTCTCCAAATTATCCAATCGTTTCGCGTTGCAACGCTTTATAATTTTCAGGTTTTTGAATCGTCAAAATATGCACATAATGGATATTTTAGAGGATGGTATATGTTCAGTATTACTGTTTTTTCTCACAAATGGCATAACGTAAACGAAATTTAGCAAATCTTAAACATTTTTTTTTATTTTGTCAAATTTACCGAAGCGTGAAAAGGTCCCTTAAAAATTATAATTCAATTTAAGTATTTTATTAGATTGACAAACGTTATGCATATACCTAACATTGTAGTCCTAATTGTGGATTTTATTGGTTTGATTTGCAGATGATACTCGTAGGTGTATTACATGTAGAATTCTGTAACTTTTGCGCTGCGATTATTTATTCATATTTTAGGTTTTCCTTGGTTAAGATTGTTAGACCTTAATTATTACCGATTAGAAAGTTAGCAACTTACCCATGGTGCCCGGATGTGTTCTAACAGGAATCGCTCCCAAATAGCACAAACGTTCTTCCACCTCTGGGTGCCTACCATTACTAGTCTGCTGTACTTCACCAACACCATTCGACGTATATCTGTTGTTTTCAATACGATCACTTTGGTGTTGACTATCTTCAAACAAGTCATGTTGCGAATTAACCGTATGTGTTGTTGCATGATAGTCGGCTGAAGTAAAAATTGGTCTAGGATTTTTAAATGCTGGTCGGCTAGTGTTAAGGTAGCGCACCTCTAATGGGCACATATCCAAATATAATCTAATTAATTATTTTCTTAATCAGCATCATTTCACTAAACTACATGCAAATTTGTAGGTAGGCTTTCCATGCTTT
This sequence comes from Dreissena polymorpha, assembly GCF_020536995.1. Classification (NCBI taxonomy): domain Eukaryota; kingdom Metazoa; phylum Mollusca; class Bivalvia; order Myida; family Dreissenidae; genus Dreissena; species Dreissena polymorpha. The sequence goes on along the minus strand of NC_068365.1, from coordinate 61,909,544 downwards.
AAAAAAAATATACCGATTTTTTCAAAACCACCCCCACGCTCGGCTTTTGTCCAGTTTATTTTCACCCCTGGGGTATATAAAAGTTCCATAATTCATTCAAATTTCCAAATATGGGCATGCAGTTGGTGTGTACAGATGCTGTAAAGGTGTTTAAAGTTTAAACAAGATGAAATAAGTATTCTTTTACAGACATTTATTTTTTACAAATTTTTATCTATGGAAGAGCGCCATGAAATGAAAGTGATTTCAGCCAAGTAAAAATTGGGTCGGTTAAAAACAAAGTGTCATAAAATTCAAAATAGTATCATTTAAGTCATATTTTAAACTTAGTTTTTATAGAAACACTATATACAGCAAAAATACCAAGAAATAGACAGATTTACCGTTTACTTTTTGAAATAAAAATAAAAATGCAACATGCATGGTTCGTATTTTCAACAGTAAATCACCCAATTTCGCCATAACGTTGTTTTAATTTTAATAATTGAAGAATGTGCATAAAAATTGCAACATATTTAACAATAAATATAGCTTATATGCCATATTAAATCAAATTACGTTAGAAAATAAATAAAACGCGTCGCAAAAAAGTATACGTCGTCGGCAGGATTCGAACCTGCGCGGGAATATCCCAAAAGATTTCTAGTCTATCGCCTTAACCACTAGGCTACGGCACCTATTAGTAGGCTCTTCAACCTTCGAAGAAATCGCGGGAAATCATTAGAGGTGCGCTACCTTAAACTTTGCCTAGATGGTGTTGTATGGTGGTCGGCTGGAGTTAAACCTGGCCTAGATGTTTTTGCATGGTGGTCGGCTAGAGTTAAACCTTTCCTAGATGGTGTTACATAGAGGTAGGCTGTGGTTAAACCCTTCCTAGATGTTGTTAAATGGTGGTCGGCTTGAGTTAAACCTTGCCTAGATGTTGTTACATGGAGGTCGGCTGAAGTTAAACCTGGCCTAGATGTTGTTACCTGGAGGTCGGCTGGAGTTAAACCTTTTCTAGATGTTGTTAAATAGAGGTCGGCTGGGGTAACACCTTTTCTAGATGTTGTTGAATGGTGGTCGGCTGGAGTTTAACCTTGCCTTGATGTTTTTGCATTGTGGTCGGCTGGAGTTAAACCTTGCCTAGATGTTGTTGCATTGTGGTCGGCTGAAGTTAAACCTTGCTTAGATGTTGTTGCATGGTGGTCGGCTGGAGTTATACCTTGCCTAGATATTGTTGCATTGTGGTCGGCTGGAGTTAAACCTTTTCTAGATGTTGTTAAATGGATGTCGGCTGGGGTTAAATCTTTTCTAGATGTTGTTGCATGGTGGTCGGCTAGAGTTTAACCTTGCCTAGATGTTGTTGCATTGTGGTCGGCTTGAGTTGAACCTTGCCTAGATGTTGTTGCATCGTGGTCGGCTGGAGTTAAACCTTGCCTAGATGTTGCATTGTGGTCGGCTGGAGTTAAACCTGGTCTAAAATTTGTCATTGCGACTGTAATAGTATGCCATGAAGACGGGGTTTTAGTGTCTGTCATAGTGAGCGTTGTATTCTTTTTAGGCGTTGGACAATGAGCGGAAATTATCCTTTCATGTGTTCCGCAAACATCAATGCATGGCGCTTCGTCTTCCGTTTTCGTAACGTTGCAACGTGCTAAACAACTCTCCTTCTCGTCTCCATCTTTGCAGCATAGAATTAGCAATCGGTTCGCGTACGCTGGTTTCCAGGATAAGTCGAACCACCGCAACAGGTGCAATTCCATGGTTGCCACTCGCTGCTGCATACTGCCCCCAGTATTGCAACTGTGCACGTTGCTTATGTACAAGCGGAAGACACATGCAAAAACAGCAATCTTAACTAAACTATCAAAGATTCTCATCGTAATGAGATAATAGTACGTACTTGTTGGTAAGAACACAGGTCTATACTAATGTAAATGCAATATGACCAGAGCTTGACAAGTGTTATCAATTTTATATAATCGGCACAATATCCTCTCTATTGTAGCGAAAGACCAATCGTTATTGTAGGTTTTAAAATTTAAAAAAAGAAGATGCCCAGAGCGCTCACCTGATAACTTTGACTTCAAGGGTTCTTAACTTAGCTGAATAATTTTTATTTATGGCAAGAATGTCAATTTGAGTTTTCATTTTTTTCTTGTTATGACGAATGCCCTTATGAAAACAAATTGTGCATTTTTACTTTTACAAACCTCTATCCACATGCCGAGATTTATTAAAGCAGCCAAGTACGTTTTAACTTATCGCAGGATCTAGATTTTTCGGGCATTCATCTGTAAGTACGAATAGACAGACAGAAGAACACAACAGAAATAACGGGCGTATTCCAAATAGCTCCCTACCTATGTTAAACTTGAATCAACCTAGGTCACGTACTTTGTTATTTATCGAATGATCCAGATTTGTAAAGTTCAATTATTGTGTTACCATAGCAAACATAATGCTTGACTGACATCAAGATATTACCGTCGAAATTTTGCCCTCTATTCACATATCAAGTTTCATCTATATACCTAGTAGGTTAAAAACTTTTTTCAGAATCATGATTAATAATTAAATTCAAGAATTCAAGTTATTACAACTTTAGCACTACCGATGTTAAATCATCTCTTTGTTTCTTTGCCAAATCCGCCACATGAATTGTTGGCAGATATCAATAAAATGTTTTTACACTTTGTGTGGAACGCAAAACCACGTATTAGTAAACATATTTTGATAACATATTAAAAATAAAGAATAAGGTTTAATGATGATAGATGTGTTTTCCTTTGTCAGTTCTCTTAAGTGGGCATGGATCCGTGGACTTGTCGCTGGAAATGGTAAATGAATACATATTGTTAATACAAAAATTAATTTTCAAAATTTATATAACTGTGACAGTCACTATCCTGAAAACTATATAAACAGGATACATAATGAATTTTTGAAAGATACATTGAAATCATTTGTCGAACTTAACAGAAAAGAACCTTCAAAAATCAGCTTTAGCTACAGAATGAACTCTTCTATTATCCATAAATAACAATTGGTAACAAAGGTGTATTTGTTCAATCATGGTTTAACAAAGGCATTTGTTACATACTATAAATTTATTGCAAAACGGGTTCGGGAGCTCTACTGACAACTGCTTTATGAAGCCGTTTATCCCGACAAATCTACGGTCCATCTTAGTTAAAACAAAGGGTACAAAACCAATGCATGATATTTTTACCAAAAATGAGTTCCCGCAAGCATGTTTAAAGGGGCCGTCAACCACGAATTACGAAAAAATAACAGTTCTAAAAGACCGTATTGTTTGACAATTATTAGTTTATATTGATTAAAATATCACGACTGGTATATTACATTACTTGAAAAAAGTTGTTAAGTTTTCATATTTTAATATATTCGGTAATAAAATTTTACTGGGTATGTGTACCAGGTAACTACCAGTAACTATAAATAACGCAAGTATATTGATCATCATCGTCACGTGGTAAACCCAGGAATGCAAATTGTGAATGCGTAGTGAATTGTATATATATATAATGATCAATCTAATGGCGTTATTTTTTATATTGTGTATATCGTTATGTCACCTATATTTGCGATGTACTTTCGATTTCACATCGCGAAATTTTATTACCGAATATACTGAAAATATGAACTATTTTCAAGTAATGAAATATACCAGTCGTGATATTTTAATCAATATAAACTAATAATTGGTGTACAATACGGTATTTTAGAACCTTTCTATTTTCGTCATTCGTGGTTGACGGTCCCTTTAAATAAACGTAATTGTATTGAAACAAAAGATTGGTTACATATCTTTTCTATGCCTTTTCATATTACACGAGATACCAATTTACAGTTGTTTCAATATTAAATTGTACACGGAATCATAGGTACGAACGCCTTCTTATTAAAAATTGGATATATAGCTACAGCAGACTGCACCTTTTGTCAAACTGAATGTAAAACTTAAGAACATATTTTTTGAAAATATAAGCATGTAAATAAGTTGATAACAGATTTGATTTTGGATGCAATATTTATTCAAATTGCCTTAATATACCTTCCTTTCTATTGGGACATGAAAATGCAAATGGGTCCTTAAATTTTAAACTTGTTTTGATCCAAATGTTTATTTACAATTGTAAAATGAACAAAACTATACCCTCTATTAAAGCAGCTTAATCATACATGTCCTTACATTACCATGTATTCAATGAAATAAACAGTGTTAATGATTAGCATCAAAGTTAAGATATCGTTAGCTCTTTTGCAGTAGCCGCGATACGGGATTAAAAATGCATGTATTGTCATTTATTTGCTGAACCAATATTGGTTGTTTTATAATGTAGAAGTAACTGATGATCAAATGTGTAAATTTGTTATAGAAGAACAGAACAGAACATATTTTATTCACGTAAACTTTACAGTTTTTTGTGTTATATATATATGCATACATATAATTATTAATACAACAAGATTATACAATGAAGTATGGGTCATTATTTAACAAATATATTTAACAGGATGAACTTGTATACAATCAATATTCATGCTTATTTGGTACAATGATTAATTTCATATGGTAATAAATATGTATTGTTGGAACAAAAATAGCTTATAATCAAATAACTAGCTGTTATTGTAATGTATTCTTTCAATGACTAGTCTTGAGTCTTGTATACAATGACCAGTGTTATAAATCCGTCAATGCTACGTTGCGAATTTTAAAAGCTTCCGATATATATTTACTTAACATAAACAATTCAGATTTGTTGTTTGTATTAAACAGTTGTATCAACTTAAACATACTAGGTCTATTTCTATAATAATGTTTTAAATAAATTGGTCTTAAATGAGCATATGCTGTACATTTAAACATCAAATGAAATTCGTCCTCGATCTCATTGGTAGAGCAGATTTGACAAATACGTAAATGTCTATCCAATTTTTCGTATCTACCAGTGTGTATTCTCAAGTTATGGGAACATATACGTAATTTTGTAAATACAACTCTGAGATCTCTCGACACAATGAGATCTAGATAAGCTTCAAATCCATGTGACAGGTTAAGTGTTTTATACAAAGTTAAAACTCCACTATCTGTAACATTTTCTTGCCATTGTTGCAAATATTCATCAATTAGCCTTTGCCGAAATGTACAAATAAACTGGTTGGTATTTATAGGTATGTCACTACGCCAAACATAGTAAAAACCGTAACGTGTAAGAAGGTTCTTAACTTTACTAAACCAATTCGTCCTATTTATACTTACATCGCACACAGCATCTTTAACAACTGACTTGGTAATAATGTTATCACTATCCTTTAACTTTAACCAGTATTTTATAATACGTACATATCGGTTTATATACAATGGGTATCTACCCAGTTCACCGTATACAGCTACATTAGCTGTAGATTGTCTAACACCAAGCGTAGCTTTGCAAAATTTTAAATGCAGCCTTTCTAACTGTGATGATTTGGTAAACCCCCATACTTCGCACCCATACGTAATAATAGGAGAAACAAAAGCATCAAATAACTGCAGTGCTACTCTTGGTTTACATTCGTATTTTTTCAGATTTGACAATAAATTATTCAATGCTTTTAAGCCTTTTCCATATAACGTCTGAGAATTAAGATTAAAATTACCAGTGTAGTTCAATGTTACACCTAAATAGTTAAAGTCATTAACAACATCCAAGTATTCATCAGCATATATCCATTTTTCATTATGTTTTAAACCACCTCGTTTGCGAAATACTACAACTTTTGTCTTCGCAGTGTTCACTTCGAATTCCCATGTTTCACAGTAATTATGCAAATGATCTATTGACAATTGTAAATCTTCTGGGGTTTCACCAATAACAACCATGTCATCTGCGAATAACAAAAGAATCAAACACATATCCTGTATAACTATACCTTTGCTATTTCTATTTTGCAAATACATCTCTAGATCTTCTACGAAAAGAGAAAACAAGATCGGGGAGATTGTCTCCCCTTGCCTCAAGCCAACTGCTATATTAAAGTAATAAGAATAGTTTTCGCAATGTCTAACACATGACTTAACAGATTGATACGTGCTGCGTATTATACGCAACACTTTACCATCCACGTTAGCTTTATACAATTTTAACCATAGGGCATTGAGATCAATCGAATCAAAACAACGCTTCATGTCCACGAAACAGCAATACAAACGTTTATTCGAATTAACATAATTTTCAATAATTGAGTGCAGTACAAATACTGCGTCTACTGTCGATCTACCCTTTCTGAATCCAAATTGTGCATCAGAAATGGTGTTATTTTCTTCGCACCATTTTGATATACGCTGGTTTAGTACACATGTAAACAACTTAGCAAAATTACTTAGTAGTGTGATACCTCTATAATTTTTTATATCAGACTTGTCGCCCTTTTTATGTAAGGGAACAATAATACCCTTGGTCCATGCAATTGGAAAATTGCCCGTGTTCAAAATAAAATTGAATATTACTGTAATATGACCAGCTAAAATATCACAAGCTTCTATGAAATATTCATTTAATAATTTATCTGTACCTGGCGATTTCCTTGTTTTAATTAATTTGATAGCTTTACAAACTTCGTCATATGTGATTGGATTATCTAGCTCTCCAAATGTATGCGAAAAATCATTAAAATCGTAATTACTATTAAAATCCTCAGCTTCAACATTTGGAGCCTGGTTTATATCAGCAAACATTTGTTCAAAATGATTCTTGAAATCTTCAAGACGTATATTACTATCGTTAATATTTGTTTTTTGTGACCGAAAATATTTCCAAAAATCTTTTGGTCTACTATGTTTCAAATTTTCAAATTCCTTACAACGTTTGAATTTAAAAGCTCTGCGTTTTTTTAAAACAATGGTTTTGTACAGACATTTTAATCTACATAGTTCAACTCTATATATATCACTATGCGAATTATTATACACATATAGGGCATTTTTATACAAAAGCTTAGCCTTTCTACAGTCATGGTCGAACCATTTATCTGAGTCAGATATGACACTTTTTTGAAACTGTGGGTACTTTATTGTGTGCTTAACGAATAATGGATCTGCCACCTCACGTACAATTTCCGTAAACCTATTTACCATATAATCAGCCTTATTATAGCAGTGTTCATCAACATTATAAACTACATTGTCAAAATCTGCCATTTTACTTATCAGCCCCTCGCGAAACGTATTTTTTTCTTCATCACTCCACTTTAAACGTTCAATTGTATAAGGATCTTCTTTAACAACATGCCTATTACAAACAACATCAAATGACAGTGGGGCATGATCACTGAAGTTCATGAAGTCATTAACAGAGATATTTTGAACAACCTTAAAACTACTCTCGCTAAGAATTAAGTAGTCGATCACGCTAGATCCATTCCTATTAAAACATGTATATTTACCTAGTCCAAAGTCTGATCCTAGTCGGCCATTTGCAATCCTTAAACCGGTACCTTTACACATATCTAACAACTTATTCCCGTAAGAGTTATTACCGCTGTCCATCGAATATCTTTGTAATGGGGTGTCAATTATATAGTCTTCAGAATCAATATCAGGTATATAAAAATCACAAATGATACCGTCTGATTTACAAGCAGTTCTAGCATTAAAATCTCCAGCTATCATGACTATGCCTAATGATTGATAATGGTTAATATCCTCTTCAAGAATCGTAAATAAGTCTGCATCAAACAAATTAGCAATAGGTGAATTGTCACTCCACATATAAACTGCAGAAAAATATATGTCGTTGTCATTATTAAAGAAGTGCTTATCCAACTTAAACCATATAATTGTGTCATGTGTATTTTTTACAATCGATATTCCGTCCTTGATGCTATCACGCACATAAATTACAATTCCACCACTGTTTCGTTTAGCATTCCTGTGTCTATATTTTCTATACAAATTATGACAGTGATATCCTGAAAGATCAATTTTGCTATTTTTACCAGTCCAAGCTTCAGTTAAAACTATTACATCATACTTTGTTATAAATGAAATAAAATGTGGGTCCTCTCTCTTGGAAGTACTTAAACCATTGCAATTCCAAACTAAACAATTTAAAATTTAAACAATATACAGAGTGTCGTAAGACACCCAAGCTCTTCGTCCGGCCTGTTTCTCCTCCTTGACCCTCTTGAATAATCGCCTCCTCTTCGCCGCAACTTCCTGTGGGAATTGTTCTGTGACGTAGAACTGTGAACCTTTTAAGTTCTTGCTGTTACCACGAACCTTCTCCCTATCGCCGAAAAAACAAAATTTGCACACAATGCTGCGGTGGCGCTGGTTATTTTCTTCCCGGGTGGAACCCTGCCCTGCTGATTGATTTTGCTTCTGGCCCATTCTGTGCACCCTCTCTAACCGCATACCGTCCACTTCTTCCTTTGTCACCTTGAGATTACTCACAATGAATTCTCGCAAAATTTGCTCTGTCTTAGCCGGTGTTTCGTCTTGCACTTCCGGTATATTTCCAAAAATTAAATTGTTTCTCATGCTTTGAGACTGCACATAAGTAATGTCTTCTTTGAGCTTATCTTTATCCCGTTCAAGATCTGCTATCCTTCTCCTGGCACCCTCTAACTCTATATCTACTGAGTCCACCTTATGTTCAACTCTGTTTACTTTATCACTGATCTCATTCGTAAACTTGTCGAGGTGTAACCATACCTTTTTCAGCTCCTTGTCAAAGTTATCTACTTTTTTCTCGAGTGACTCAATACGCTTCAAACTTTTATCCATATCCTTAAGTTTTAAATCAATTCTCCCCAACATTGCTACAATGTCCGAGTTTGTTGGTTCGTCATGGCACGAACGCCCTGCCATAGTTATGACAGGATCAGGGTAAGTATCGCTCACGTTATCTAGTTGCTCGAATAGGTTGCTGATTGAAACGTTAATCCCCTCGTCATACAAAACTGCACTCGCCTCGCTGAGAACCTGGCTAATTGAATTTAATCCCTCATGCGTTTTTTGAATATTTGTTCGTTTATTTTCACTTGAATCCGAGTCACTTTCCCTCCTTTTCTTCTTTTCTCTTCTATTTCTACCAGTCATTATATTTCCATTTTATGTCACAATAATGCTCATTAAATTCACTTTCTTATGATATGAAATATACGTTATTTGGTTAATCCAATGTTTTGATATCCTAAATTTAGCCCGCTCCCCCGAAACACGTCTGACCACTACAAAGTATAATCCTGAATTCCTTATATTCGTTATAGTATATGTATATTGCTATCAATTATGTACGGTGTGGAGTGGGATGCCCTCTCACAATTAACCCTGGCACACCTTTGTACGAGGATAGTACAATATATCGAACGGAAAAATAAAATTTATAATAATAATAATAATTAAATATTACGTAACCATAGCAATCGCAACTTGTGTCCGACGATAATACTTAAATAACGTACATATGCCCTTCATCCACATACACAGTTTCATAAACCTAACCTAAGTACTTTTTGAGCTATCGCAGGATCCAGATTGTGCGGACAGATAGACAGACCGGTGTTAAACCTTCAGTCAACTTCGGTTACGCCGGTAGGGGACTAACAATCACGTTGATGAAACAGGCCCGTTTTGTTTCGAAATCCGCTTTTCATATACCCGGTCCTATTGTCAGTAGGAAAACTGTATATCATGAAAATCGTTATGCACACAACTAAAACTTATAATAGCTCTTTTAGACGTTCAAATCCTTCAAATCACATAACAACCCTTTCTTGCGTCTGACGTTATTCCCATGTGAATGGAAATTGTGTTCCCATGGGATCTTAATAAATTGTATTTTTATTAGACATATAATATCCGTTCAAGTTGAAACTTTTTAAGCAATTTATCCCCGTCTTTGTTTGATAAGACGGTGGAGATTTCCAATGATTTGATTTTTCGGTGGACGTTGAATATCTCGAGGCCGGTTGGTTGTATTCGCACGTGTTTATTTCAATCAGCAAATGTCATAAGATGAGCAAGCTTAAAATAAATGCTTCAAATCTTGATTACGTTCTTTAATGCAATACAAAATATTTAGTCTGCCTAATAAACTCCTAAACAATGTTCAAAACATGAAGTGCGTGACATTGTCAAAGACGTTGAGATGTCTACGTTTTTGGAAACATCTTGATTGCAGCCTTGTGGTTCGTAGGCGTGACATAACGTCACAGACTGGTGTACATTTTTTATAGGAGAAATAATGTCAATTAACTTCTGTGCTTTCAATGTTATAACGCGTTTATGCCGTTATCATTGCTTTTTAGTATGTAAGTTCAGGTCTTTTAACATATCCCTCGCAAACAAAAGCAACAACTTTTGCGCTGACAATACGTTAGCAAAGTTAGTGTTGCATTTTCTACCAAATATATCAATATGATTTATGCCCGTTAAATTATACAGTATTGGCGTTTGATCCCTTCTGAAAAATATCCTCGGCGACTTAAATGTCTCCAAATTTAATTTTAACTGACTGTTAATGCTCATTAATAAGTTAACAATACATTACAGGTTTCCCTGACTTACTGGAATTCAAAGATATATAAATTAAGCATTATTGGTGTTGAGCGAGGGGTAGATCTAGGTTAACCAAAAATGTTGACCTTCTGAATAAGTCTTATACCAAAAGTAGGTCACTGTCAAAATGCTGTCAGGTGGTGCTGGGGTGTAGATACTGCTCAAAGATGTCATCCCAGCAAATAAGAAAGCTTTGCAGACAGCATGATCACTGTTAGACGAAACGCGTCATTCTGTCAAAAAGGTCAATGTCAAAGTCAATATGCGGTAAGGGAGATGTGGGTGTGAGGATAGTATCGAACCTTTGTAAGATGTATAAATGGGGTGAAACGAAATATATCACCATGGGTTAACATCGTAAGTACGGAGAAACGAACGGACTAGCCAATCGCTATACGCCTCCAGCCTCAGTAGATGCATGGGGAATAAAAGGGGTTTCTGATAAATACACTCCTACATAGACAACCAAGTAGGCAATTCAGGTTACGTTATAACAAGCCATGTTATAGACAACAAAGTATGTAGTGCAAATCCACATTTTATTCGAACTATGAACAAAAATATACAATTTCGATTAACGCATTTTGAATAAAGTGGAAAAATACGATGGAAATTCTTATGTTAACAAAATGAAGTCTCTGATTATTACCGTTAATGATCTTTCATGGTAAACACATGTTAAGCAAAACATTCAAGAGGCTAATACATAGATGGATCTACAAGTAGGAACAGTTAAAAAAATCGCATGTGGAAAACAATACATGTATGCATGGTACTAAGAAGATACATGTGCAATAATGTGTACACATAAAACATTTCAACATCGCCAATTTATCAATAGAATTTCAATGCATGAAATAAGCTACGATAGCAAAAAGGGGAGTTAACAATTCTAAAACCACATTTCTGATTACAAAATTCCAAAACAAATCTCATTCACACCTTTAAAAACAATCATGAGCTGCTTTTGGCATATTTATCTATTAAGCAATACTACGGTTCCTTTGCCTTAACTGACATTCCTTTGCACCACTTTCGATACTGCACAATATATACACACACAACAACAAAGACAACCCAACAAGGGAAGATCCTGTGTAAAAAGGTGCATAGTGCTGCAAAATATCACCAGATAAACTATTCCAACATTGTCTTATTATAAGTCACTTTGTTAAATTCGTATTATTATTTTGCTTATAAAATTGGGTATTGAGGCATTTCTTATTCATTTGACGTTCATATTGGAGGACTTTTCTCTTAATAAAGGATATTTACGTTTACCTCGGTAACGCTATGACGTTCTTACTAATAACTGATAACATGGCTTACCTACAATTTATTGTTTCAAGACTAAAAACATATTAGAAACTTTTAAAATTAACGCTGCTAACAAGTAAAACTATAAATAATTTACACAATGTACAAATCAAATGAATTGGCATCGTTTTATCTGTTTTAAAGTGTATGCAAACAAACACTATACCAGTGATTTCCAACAGGGAATGATTCCATTTAAGGAAATATTGATGATAAATGTTACCTAAAATCTGTTGAGTGGAGCGTGAAGACACACTATAAAGGGTTTTTTTTACATATAAAAAAAACTAAAAATAAAACAGTAAAGTTAATGATCCTGATCATTTGTATTCAATAACATCTGGTGTAAATGATGCAATCCCGTAAAATCCACAAGTAAAATGGACCCTTTGTCATGTAATAACTTCTTATCTTTCACATGGATTGAAGAGTAATCAATCCATTTAAATTTTAAAGCTTAAAGTGGAAGTGATTTAATGAACACTTCAAAAGATATGACTAGAGGGTAGCAATGTATAGCATTTTATCATTGCATCAATTATGCCACAAGAAATGCCACCTAAAAGAAAAAACATACCTCCCTTGGCCATTGTTTAACTCAAAATATTTCAAAATTGGGACCAAACATTAGAAAAAATGCAAGATTTAATGTAAATTAAAATTTAATCAAAACAAAATATATCCAGTCAAGTGAAAAAAATAAAATGCAATATACGTCAAAACAAAACATATCATACACCACTGTATGTATTTGAAACAAAACAATATAAAATTTGATTGATAGTCAATACAAGTCTACGATCGCAAGATGTACCGGTACTCCAGAAGTGCAACTCTTGCTTTTAATTTGACATCTTCAAAATGTAAGGGCTGTATTAATTTGAGTTTAAGCAGAATTCAAACCTAAAAAAAAAAAAACTACATACAACTACATACAAGCAAACACAGGAAAGCCAAAATACATTTAAAAGCAAATGCATAATCATGAAACAATCATTAACTGCAAATAAACATACCTAACCTAAACACAAAAATGTTCATTATCATCTCACATACATTTCAAAAATTACATGGTGTGTTAAGGACAACAATATCAGATGTTTACATTTGATAATGTAACCCACCCAGATCATAAATACAATCTAACCTACCCAATAAAATATGCCGCTGTAAACAAGGTCTTGCCACTTTTAAATAATCACTGTTTAATTGATCTAATTAGTCATTTTATATCTACAGATGAAAATACAATTTCAGGACATAATATATTTCTCTAAAAACAGTTATATCTTCAAAATAGCCACAAGGTATATAACGCACTAAAAAGATGGGATATGCAAAAGCTGCACATATTTTAGCAAGATGATCCAAGAGAAAGTTATGAATATCAGTGTTGAACATTGTCGAGACTGATATTGTTTTATGTGAGCATATCTGCTTGGCTTTTTTTGCTTTGAAATTTTTAAGAATGGCTGGTCTCGATTAAACAATTATGCAACTGTGTGACAAATTACGTCAACATTATGAAAGTGAAAGATAATCCAAACTAACACTTGCAGACATACAAAACACTAAAACAATACTAACTGAAATACATGAACAATTAACTTGAACTATTTACAAATATTCAACGCTGAAAAACATGGACAAACACCATTTTAAAACACAAAATTTATGGTACAAGTATTGTTTCAACAGTACAAAAAACCTTATGTAATTGGTTTGCAATTAATTGAATTACAGCACTACACAATTACACCATGTTCCTGGTGTCTTTCTTTCAAATACTGAACGAACATCAAAGCATCAACCTTACAAAGACACTTTATATCAACAAACTATCTTTATCTGTCAAGGATTCATAACATTGAATTCCAGTACATATTCTATTTGGTTCCAAAGAAAATGGTCATTGGATATTAGAATAATAGACATTTTTTACCAAGAGAATGTTCATTTACAGATGCCAGTTTGTAGCACTTGATCACTGTTTAAGTATTGCAGCACAACAATGCCTTTTTAATTTTTATATTGCCTAAAAAAATTCTTCATAGCATACACTACAATGCGAACAGATTTGCAGTCGAATACACATTTTGTACAGAATTTTCCCACACAAAAGTCAATAAGAGTGGGAAAAAATTCAAAGCAAATTCAAGAGCATGTTCAACTAGCTAAACATTTCCATGTGAACAATAGCATCATAAACAAAATATTCATTTATATAACTGAATGAAAGCATGGCTGAATAATGAATTTCCCGAGTTACCCTTATAATGATTTTCACAAAAAATGGGTAATAAAAATAACAATGTTAGAAACTGGTGCAATAGAAGACTACACAATGTTTAAAATATAACAACAACAATGATGCCTTGGAGATATAGGAGTCATGTGCTCAGTAAATTGGACTTAATGCATGTCCGTAAAGTGTCTGCACAGAGATTTGATTGTGCAATCCAAACAGGCTAATCTGGGACAACACTTTCCGCCTTCACTGAATTTTCATTTAGAATAGACTTCCTTTAAAAAAAAAAATGTAAAGTGAAAAGTGTAAGTCCTTATTAGCCAGTGCAGACTTCACAGGCTCATCTGGGGCAATACTTTACACACATGCATTAAGCCAAGTTTTCCCACAAAGCAACTCATACAGCACAAGTTTTGCTAATCTATTGTGTGTGTCCTCAGTTGACAACCACATGTCCTCACTTGTCAGAATGATGTGATCTTGGCTGTACAAGAACAATTGTCTTCATTAAACGGTGTGGCTTATACAATGATTAACAGTCATAACCTGAAAAATATGAGTAATTCCAGTAAATGGCCTCGTTTAAATAAAAGCATGGATAGGTTGTGCCCATGCTTAACTCAATAGTTTCTATCGAAACATATTCTTCAAAAGCTTCAAGATTGAAGAGTGTCCAGTTTATTACTGTAGCATGCCAATGCAAAGACTAACATTTTGATAAACCAGACCATAAAGAATATGAAAAAGAACACCAATATGTTATCAAAAACTTAATTCAAATCAAATTTAAAAGTTTCTCACATACATAAGATATCAGGTGTCATTTACATCACACATATATGAAAGGAAAAAACCTAACTGCTTACCCTCTTTCTTAAATAGATCTATCTCAGGTAGTATCTATTGTTTCAACTATCTTGGTATGGAAAAGGAAAAAAACTGCAGAAAGAAGGAGAAATCAATAACCTGATATAGCAACAAGAAAGCCACCAGTACCATCGTACATCTACATCTTGAAGGCTAAGACAGCCTTAATGGAGACATGATCTGATGGGAAGTGCTGGTCTGGGGTTCCACCGGTCGACATGATTCGCTCCCGAGCAGCCACAGAGTACACACCCACGTTGTCGAGGCTGGTCGAGCTGTAGAAGATGTAGTCCACACACTCACACATCCCTCTGTTGTATGACGTGATTTCTGGCTCTGAACCCTGCACATACCATGAATGGAACATTTGAGCTTTAAAAACATTTGAGCCTGGCTCTGGAAAACAAGAAACCGTCGGAGACGGGTGATGCTCCCCAAAGGTTTTTTTTGTCACAATATTGCACTATATATTCAGATAAAAGGAAACCTCTTGAGGGCACAGTAGTTGGGGGGACAAGAATTTTTTACAGAAAATTTCAAAGGGCCATAACTCTGTGAAAAATCATCCGACCAGAACCCGCTGATAATATGCACATCTCCTCTTGGTAGGGAAGCTTCCCATAAAATTTCATTGAATTCCGGTCATTAGTTGCTGAGAAATAGCCTGGACAAGAATTGCACTATATGTACAGTTAATGGAAAATTTCAAAGGGCCATAACTCTGTGAAAAATCATCTGACCAGTACCTGCTGATAATATGCACATCTCCTCTTGGTAGTGAAGCTTCCCATAAAGTTTCATTGAATTCTGGTCATTAGTTGCTCAGAAATAGCCCAGACAAAAATTGCACTATATGTACAGTTAATGGAAAATTTCAAAAGGCCATAACCAGGGTTTTACATTCATGTCAAATTTTAGGGGTCCCTAGGACTCCTGTTATTAACTTTCAGGGGTCCTGTCAATAAAAATGGGGGTCCCAATATAACTTAGTGATATATTAGTAATATAGCACACGTGAATGGTCCTTTATTCATGGCAAGTATTGTTTGCGTGTTTTTCACAGTACATCAAATTATTTCTGAATAAAAGCCATTGATATTTATTAGGCCATTCCGGCAAAAACTTTCGAGCCTTTTTAGTGGCAGGGGGCATTGTTTCAGTCCCACAGGAACCTTGCTCTTGTGTGGCTGATTCTGCATCTTTTGAACTACTTTGAAAGAATGCGCTTAAGTCACCTTGTTTTGACATTTTTGCAGACCAAAAAGGGAATTTTGAAAGGCATGCCATTTGAGTTAGAAGCAGCGAATGTATGCTAAATATGCTGGCTGTGTTAAAGTCAAATAGTTAAAACTTAAAGTATAGTAATCGATTATTTACGTAAACAATAGCCGCGATTTAACACACACCTATAAAATTAAATATTGCATAATGTATTTATTTTTACAGTTTTATCTTGCTTGCCAGATAATAAGCTATCGTGACCTCGGTAAGCTTTCCTTGCTTAGCGACATAAAATAGCTTGCATTTACGCATTGTAATCTCAATTCAAGACTTTGCACCTAGCAACAGCAGGTGCGCGATAAAATGATTGGTCGATAAATCAAACAAGCGAGACAATCCAACATCCTTCTAGAAAATTACATACTGCAGTTGTCTTTCAGATTTCTTTTTGATATTATGAGAACCAATACGTCTTAATAATTGTGCGTCCCATGGGACGCAAACCAACAAAAATGACGGGTCCTGACTGGCATTTTATGCGTATTTGATGCAGAATATCGCGTCCCGTAAAACCCTGTCATAACTCTGTGAAAAATCATCCGACCAGAACCGGCTGATAATATGCACATCTCCTTTTGGTAGTGAAGCTTCCCATAAAGTTTCATTGAATTCCGGTAATTAGTTGCTGAGAAATAGCCCAGACAAAAATTGTGCACGGACGGACGGACGGACACACGGACGGACAGACGAAGCGGCGACTATATGCTCCCCCCAAAATAAAAAAGAGCTAAATGCATATGCATAGTGTCAGGGCTTTTTTTGAGCTTTTTGGGAAGATAGCCCATGGCTTTGAAATTGGGAATTTTATCGGCATTTTCAAGATTGGGAAAATAAATTGGGATTTAAAACTACATGAATGAGTTCAGCATCTTTAATCACAAACTCCACAAACACCATCATGATCAACAGTTTTCCACAAAATAAGCTCCAGGGCTTTAAGCTTTTTGGGAAGAAAGCCCATGGCTTTGAAATTGGGATTTTTTGTCGGCATTTTCAAGAAATTTGGAAAATAAATTGGGATTTAAAACTACATGAATGAGTTCAGCATCTTTAATCACAAACTCCACAAACACCACCATGATCAACAGTTTTCCACATAATAAGCTCACACAAAGTCTTCAGTCACATGACTCACATCAGGCACCATTTTATTAGGAGGTGCTATATCTTCTTCTGGAGATCTACTGCCTTCAACATGTTGAATATCAGTCAGCACTTAGCTTTTGGAAATCAATGATGACAATGATGTGAATATCATTCACACAAATAATGCAAGGGTTTTGTATCTGATTTTGGGGAAAGGGTCTGGCCTTTTTTGAGGGGAAAAAATCGCACAAAACACCAGATTTTGGGGAAAATAAGGAAAGTCTTAAATAATCAATTTAACATATTTAACTGTTTTTAAAACAAATTCAAGGCAACAGATAATTTAATTATGAATTATTTTTCTATGTTCTACACTGGATCAGGTAAACTTGTATATTTAAAAGTTTGTAAAAAAAATATATATATATATATATATTTTATTTTATTTTTTTGGTGGGGGGGGGGGTGAAATCTAGGGGAAAATTCACCTGCTGAGAGGAAAAAAAATCTGAAGGTAAAGGGCCGTTTTTTCGGCAGGTCACAAAGAAGCAAAAATAACCCTGAATGCCGACGTTATCTGAATCGAGGTTAAGTCTAAAACACGTACGAGACCGGATCGGACTATGCTTTGTTAAAAAGCGAAACAGCCGATTTCATTAGCGTTTTTTTCCCCCAATTGGAATTTTTTTTAGCAAATTCCGGGAAAAAAGTATACTTTTTGTGATTGGGAATATAGCCAAATTTCTGCTATAAAATCAGGACAAAAAAACCCTGATATATGCGCATAGTGTTGTCCCAGATAAGGCCTGTACAATCTGCACAGGCTAATCAGGGACAACACTTATCCTCTTTGTGGATTTTTTTTTATTAAAAGGAAGTCTCTTTTTAAAGAAAATCCAGTTTTGGGGGAAAGTGTCATCTCTGATTAGCCAATGCAGACTGCACAGGCTAATCAGGCTTTACAAGTTTTTAGACACATGCATTAAGCCCAGTTTTCCCAGAAAGCTGCTTATGTCACTATAATGCTATGCCCTACCTGTGCCTCCATGTATGCACTCTTCAGAGAGGAGGAGGTGTGCTGGAAGGCCGGCCAGAGGGAGTTCACCAGGGATGCCTTCTGAAACAGGGAAGACAGCTGGAATTGAATAACAGTAGTCAGGGGAGACAACTGGACATAAACAACAGCAGTTAGGTGAGACAACTGGTCATGAGGAACATAAGTTAGGGGAGACAACTGGACATAAACAGCAGTCAGGAGACAATTGGACATGAACAACAGCAGTCAGACAAGACAACCGGACATGAACAACACAAGTTACCTGGCCTGACACTCTTATACTATCAATCCACTGGTGATGAACTTGCGGACATCTGTCATATGGATTTGCAAGTTCATCACTCTTTACCTTGACCTTTCACCACTCAAAATGTGCAGCTCCATGAGATACACATGCATGCCAAATATCAAGTTGCTATGTTCAATATTGCAAAAGTTATGAAGAAGGTTAAAGTTTTGGTTAATGTTTTAGGACACACACGCACAGACACATACAATGACAGACAGGCCAAAAACAATATACCCCCGATCTTTCGATCCGGGGGCATAAAAAGTTGTATTTAGGAATAGAATCATTTAATTATTATAATCAGAGCTTACAAAAGAATTAGGTCTTGAACTTCTAAAAATTCTAGATTACTTGCAAAAATTCTTTTTAAATGTTTTCATGTGTCCATAACGGTAAACGGCCAGAATATTTCACTCCGAAAGTCATGTTTGAACTGAAAACAACAGTCACGCGTCAGTCCCTTAGAGTCAAGAAAACTAAAAACACAAAACATCATTTTTGAGTCTATTTTGCAGGTTAAGAATCTGATAGCAGTAATTGCATTTGAAATGATAAAAGCGGTCCGATGCAGAAAACAAATAATATTAATAGCGTAATAATAATAGTGTTGAGAAGGTTTGTTTTCTGGGGATAATTATAAGGTGTATTTCAAAATAAAATGAGTATGTTACACATTAAAGTAATTATTGCTAATTAAATGATCGCTAATTAGAATATTGTACTTACAACCTAGAGTACGGATAGATTAGATTGTTGGGAGTGAGAATTATTGTAAGTGGTTTGATATTTTTTGCGTGATGTGTTTGTTGTCTTGTTTTGATTGATGTGGTTTGAAGTTTTGTGTGCATGATGTGCTATGTTTTTTTTATAAACAAGAGCACCGCATAACGGGTGCCAATGCTCGGCTGCGGATGCAGTTTTGAATAAATAAAAGCTTGTCAGATTTTTTTTTTTTTTTAAGAGGTCACAGTGACCTTGACCTTTGACCTAGTGACCCAAAAATGGGTGTAGCGTGTAGAAGTCATCAAGGTGCATCTACATATGAAGTTTCAAAGTTGTAGGTGGAAGCACTTTGATTTTAGAGCCAATGTTAAGGTTTTATCACGGCGGACGGCAGACGCCGGACGACGAGATGGCTATGACAATACCTCGGATTTTCTCCGAAAACAGCCGAGCTAAAAATGAATAAACAATTTTTTTATGACGTTGTTTGAATGAAATGCTGTTGTGGGATGTTCGCGTACAAATAAATTTTTACATGATTTTAATGTCTTTTTTTTTAAATTAGAACGGTACAGTAACAATGTATTTTCTGTTCTGGACAGCAAAACAACTTGTTTTAATTCTTCGGACGTGATGTCAATGACACATGACAACTTTTATTTACTGAATGAACGAGATGCATGAGTAAACAATCATGATATCGTTGATAAAGTCATACAGGGTTCACAGCTTTTTGTATGAACAAAATTCCCTGATTTTTCCCTGATGGAAAATAAAAATTCCAGGATCATGATTTCGACCTATTTCTTGTTTTAGACACCCTTAATAAATAGCAGTTGCAGACAATAACAAGAATTATATTTATGTAATTTTAAAGCCATGGCCACCAATCTCCCCTCTTATCCTTTCCTCGCCTTTTCATTTATTTTCATTTAATGTTTGTTTTGCAACAATAATTGGAACATATTGTTAAGTAATTCAACATTTTAAACAGTAACAACAGTACTAAGAGAATTTTCATATAGTACCGGTATTACATGTAACTTATCATAATGATATTTGAACAGTACCTCGAACATCAGTATTAAAAGAAATTCAATGTAATTCAAACTCAGAAAGTTTTTAGACCTTTTGCTGAGATGCAGATATCTCACTAACAATACATTTCTGTTTCTTTATGTTGTCTTCCACTTCATGGGCGTCCTGCCTCAAGGCATTTGACTTTGCCAGAGGTGTGAAGGCAAGGGGCGCTCGTCCCTTTTGGCTTTATAGTTTGTTACATATCACAAGGTTATAAATATATATATAGAGGAATCGATTTGCTGTTTTCATTGAATGGACTTTAACACAGGTTGGGAAAGTCTGACCAAACAAAATTCCCTGATTTTTCCCTGATTTAAGGAACTTTTCCCAAATTCAGTGACTTTTTCCAGACTGGAAAAAGTGAGTCTTTTTCCAGGTTTTCCCTGATTTCCAGGTTTGCTGGGAACCCTGTCATAGAATTAGTTTAAAAATATGAAATTAAATCAATTTATCAAATATTATTCCGTATGATTCAATATAAGTTATTTATGTTATTCTGCTAAGTTATTGGCAATGAGCCTTTGTTTTTCACTATGTGTAAATGACTGGGTGGGGTAACGACGTAGCAATGCTCAGTGCCCCAGATAATTATTTGGGAATGAGGGTTTTCACCAATTGATTTAGAACAAGGGACAAAATTGTCACAAAACCAGGTTTTCATTGTGAAAAAAAAATCTGATAAAGGGAGAAAACTCAAACTGAACTTTTGAAATGAAAAAAAAAATTAACCCCCTTTGTAAGTTTGTTTTTAATAAAAATCTATTTTTAGTCGTGGCGACCTTGACATTGGAGATATTGACGTGATTCTTTCGTGCGACACACCGTCCCATGATGGTGAACAAATGTGCAAAATGATTTTAAAATCTCACAATGAATGACATAGTTATGGCCAGGACAAGCTCATTTATGGCCATTTTTGACCTTTGAACTCAAAGTGTGACCTTGACTTTGGAGATATCAACGTAATTATTTCGCGCGACACACCGTCCAATGATGGTGAACAAATGTGCCAAATGATTTTAAAATATGACAATGAATGACATAGTTATGGCCCGGACAAGCTTGTTCCGCCCGCCCGCCAGCCCGCCCGCATTCGCCAATCTAATAACCAGTTTTTTCCTTCGGAAAACCTGGTTAAAAATAGGGCGATTACATTCTTGAAATCGGGTAAAATGAGTTATAACAAGAGATGTGTTTGTCAAAAAACACAATGCCCCCTTCTGCGCCGCTTTGAGGCCATATATTTGACCTTTGACCTTGAAGGATGACATTGACCTTTCACCATTCAAAATGTGCAGCTCCATGGGATACCTATGCATGCCAAATATCTGCAATATTGCAAAAGTAATGACCAATGTTAAAGTTTTTGGACGGACGGACAGACTGGCTGAAGGACAGAGAGACATACAGACGTACGGACTGACATACAGTTAAAACTGAGGAGTTGCGCCATGAGCGCATGATACGCCCGTCGTTCGCCAATGAAGTAGTAAGGTAATAAATAACCCTTTGAATCATTTTTTTACTTCAGTTTATTTGTATTTGAATACATGGTTTATTTTATAAGTACATGAGCATGGAGCGCCGTCTCCTTGACATTCATACCATATCTTTTTTTGAGTATATGTATGCATTTCTTTAGAGGATATGGAGTTGAAGTAAACCTGTTATAGATATTTTGACCAATAATAAAAGAGAAATGTAGATGGGTAAGTGGTAGTGTACAATCGGAATAGAAAAAAGCTCACCTTGTTCAATTTTTCAGGGATACTAAAAAAAAAAAAAAAAAAATCCATCGAAGAATATTTGAGCTACAGTAGGACATTCAATGAAATCACGAAATTTTGACGAACAAAGTCCCATAACTCTGGAACGACAATTCAGAATTCCGTCAAAAACGAAAGGGGATCAGGGTTTATCAATATTAAGATTGTGTTAAAATTTGAAGAAAATCTGTCAAAGGATATTTGACGTAGCGTACGACATTAACAGACGGACGGACGGACGGCTACGGTAGGACATTCAATGAAATCACGAAATTTTGACGAACAAAGTCCCATAACTCTGGAACGACAATTCAGAATTCCGTCAAAAACGAAAGGGGATCAGGGTTTATCAATATTAAGATTGTGTTGAAATTTGAAAAAAATCCATCGAAGGATATTTGAGCTACAGTAGGACATTCAATGAAATCACGAAATTTTGACGAACAAAGTCCCATAACTCTGGAACGACAATTCAGAATTCCGTCAAAAACGAAAGGGGATCAGGGTTTATCAATATTAAGATTGTGTTAAAATTTGAAGAAAATCTGTCAAAGGATATTTGACGTAGCGTACGACATTAACAGACGGACTATATGCCACCCTTCGGAGACATAAAATTTCATACCTTAAAATTATAGCAGCTTTACTTCTGTTGACCTGCACACTTGAATTGATTTAATTAAACTGTAAACTAGCATAATAAACTGATTTGGCACTTATTGGCTCTTGCTTTCTTGGTTCGAAAAAGTTTGCGATCCACTGATATTTTGGCGCAAGAATCGCGGACGTCTTTCAACCTGTCTTAGACATTTTTATTTCACACCTTCATAGAAACTGAAAGAACGGACGCTGTACAAATACATGCACAATGCGTGACAGATTAATTTAGAATGAAAACGCATGTATGTTGTTGCAAATAATTTGGTCCGACGCTTTATTTAACTATGAAATCTAGTCTGCAGAGCCTTTGAGTAACTTTGACTGTTTTCCTGCTTCGTCATCCAGGCGTTTGCTGAATGAAAGCTTCGCTGCGTTACGACAATAACTCCAAAGAGAAAATACAGAAAATGAGCAAACCATTTTAGATCAAAGCTTTTGTATCGTACGCATCAAATTTGACGAATTTGTGTAAAAGTAAAATTGGTTGCGTTTTCAATTCGCATGATATTGTACTTCTTTGCATTTTTAAACATTTTAATAGGGTGAAAGACGCAGATACACAGCTTATCTGGGGCACTAAATACTACCAGGTGACAAACCATCTGAAAAGTGGTGACCCGAAAACTCTTCTCAATCTCAAAACACCAGCTGCATAACTGCGATGGAATAATAAAGGGGCTCAGTTGGCCGAGTATGGACAAAAATATACAAATTGTTAGTTTCTAATCCTGCTATTACTTTCCTATCAGGCAGCACCAGGACAATAGACCCATGTATAAGAGATGGACCCCCGGATTTTCAGAGCATCCATGGAACTTATAAGTAGTACCTGAGCAGCAGGGCTTTCCACAGGCCATTTAATGATCCCTCGCCGGGGCGCTTGAATTTTGAAATCAGAGTCCCCGGGGCGCTTGAAATTTTCCGATCAGTGTATTTTTCAGTAAAAGAAAGCGGAGATTGTCAAAAAAAATCAAGGTTTCTCTATCAGAGTATCAATATTCCCTGTTTAAAAAGAGCACACGGTACCTACTTTCACAAGTAATCGCCATAAACACCACATGGGTTAATGGATAATCCACTGATAAGAGAATAGCATGACGCGCCTATCGATTATTCTAGCTACATTACACAGTCATTTAAATGCTGACAAGGGTGTATCTGGTAACTTTCCAGTCGTCAAACTGTGATGTTCATCGTCCAATCGGTTACACGAATGCTTATGCGGGTGGGGTTAACTATCGACCATTATTTTTTTATTGACGTCGGGCAGGAAGTAAGAGTTTATCGCAGCTTGATTAGCAAGAAGTTGTACCATTTATGTAATATAAAACTGGTAACTAGAACAGTACATTAAAGACGGTTTCGGGCATCATCATCACACCTTTTTACTGTAAACAAGTGTTATCTATGACTCATAATTAATACGAGAAATTAATTGTAAGTGGTAAACAATGAATTACTTATAGCGAGTAAGAGTAAGTTGTGCAAATGACTCCCGGTTACAATTATGCGATAACAATTTAATTCCAGTACATGTATATTTCATCATGTCCATTTATAGAACTGATTCACCTCGTTTTTCTGACATTTATTCGACACGTAATGCGCTTTAAAAAAATTTCGTTGAATATATTACGCACACTTGTAAATGTTTCGTCCGATAATCGATACTTAGAAGACTTATGATGGAAACCGCAGTAATCCTTGTGGACAACGTGAATTTTATGCATAATTCCGTCAAAACATTTATACGCTCGTAAACAAAATGTTTAAACAAATTATCGTTGAATTCATAACGCAACTGTTAATATTTGTTGAAAACTCAAATGGGAATAATTAAATTTGTAATCCGAAACCCATTCCCGTAAGTCGTTGTTAACGCGTCTTTCATCCGAAACACACTTCCGAATGTAAATGTTACCGCAACGTTAATTTAAATATTTTTGCTTCAATTCAGCAGTGCAAATTTATTTTGTGTCAAATCTTTTTCTCAATTAAAAAGAGCGCCAAAACTATGCAGCATGTACAACCTCGCGTCATTTGCATAGAAAGCGTACGTGTACTGAGCGTTTTAACAAGCACACAACACGTCAGGGGATTGACGCATGTTCAGAGGCAATATTTCATCAAATCTATAAATAGTCACTTAAAATTTATTTGATACTATAGAAAAATGGCAAGATTTGTGTTTAAGAAATAATTGAGAGCTTTTATCGTTAATATTTAGCAGAAAGTGATTTATAAAAACGGAATAAACGGGATTATCTGGTAATAAATAGAAACTTGAAAAGTAGTAAGTATACAGTAATAGAGTCGGGTTGAAACGGATGTATTGGGGAATTGTTCAAGTCAGGATTTTACTATCTGTGCGGGAAAGTTTTAAAACAATTAAACAATATAAAATTATATATATTTTTAAATGACTGGGGGATTTTCTTGAAGAGTCATAACGCACCAAATGACGTCTTTTGACCCTGTAGCTCACCACAGAACGTGAATTGACACGTAATTTTTTTTTTTTTAAATCAACGTCGGGAGGGGACACCCCTCCCAAACCACCCCTATCAGCCCCGGGGCGCCTGACAAAAATCATGTGGAAAGCACTGGAGCAGCCAATGACCAATCAAGCGTTAGTTTCTAACTCTGCTCTCACCTTTCCATCCGGCAGCTCCAGTCCCTCGATGGCCATCAGCCTGTTGATGGTCTCATCCCCGCTGGGGTATCCGTCCCTGGCCACCAGGTAGCCTGCGCTGAGGGGCGGCGAGTTGAAGTCACCACAGATGATGTGGGGGAACGCATCACCACTTGACTGTGATACTATCTCCTTTATGGCACTGGCAATCTGTGAATAAACATTCAGGGACTTGGCTGTTTGATTTATAAGTAAACAAGCAATGCAAAAGAGTGAGAGTTTAAAATTAAGCTCCAAGTTTTAAATTATCTATGAAACAGCTGAGCTCCTCTTTTACAGACTTGCTTTGCATACTTTCCACAAAAATCTGTTCAAATTCATTGGTAAAATACTACACATTGGGTTAGTATTTACATGACAAACTTTTGTTACTTATACATATTTTTTTCTTGTATAAGCATATATTAATATTTTATACAATTGTTTAATCAAAATAAATTAAGCTCTGGTTTCTGGTAACTAAAATGTAAAAAAAATTAATACCTTGTTTTGTACTACTTAGTAGTGCAGGCATAGCTTTAAATACTTCTCTTATATTGCCAAAACAAAAAATGAAGAATAATTGCTCTGAGTTTAAATTATTGAGTATATAAATATACATGTGGTATTAGTTTACCCATGCTGACAGGTCAGTTTTCAAAATTATCAAAAACTATTTTAAGATACTTTTCCATTATTAATTCTGATTTTTGTTGATTTCAGTTACCATATAGCTGTAGGTATTTTTTACAATTAAACTCCAGTCAGCAACATGGCGAGCCAATTGTCAATAAAATATTCAACATGCACATGTTTGACCTTTGGCTTAAAGTGTGTCCTTGACATTTGAATATAATAAAGTGAAATATCAAATGCAGATTTGAGTAATTTACAAATGTTCATAATGTTAATATAGTGAGAAACCTTTGCTGAAACAAATTAGAGAAATATCAACAAGAAAAAACAAATTGTAATGAACTTTTTATACAAACTGGGTTAACATAATAACATGTAACTACTTTACCCTATAGATTTCTTTGACTGCTGATGTTAACTATAAATTAATATCACCACCAAATCTTAGTAACAAAGCGTTTAAAAAAAAATAAACAAGAGCACTGCCTAGCAAGTGTAGACCACTCATCCAGTTTTCTTTTTAAAGGTGAAGGGACAATCTCAATACTTCAATCAAAAAGGAGGGAGGGGTTAGGGCGGAGAGGGGTGTATAGTGTGGAGGTGTGGTCATTTATTACATTACGTTCCAAAAATAAGAAAAAAAAAGAAAAACAATATGAATGTATTTTTGGGGGTGGGTGGATTCTTGGTTGGGATGGTTGGTCTTTCAAAAATAAAATAATGAAAATAAATATTTGTGGCTTTTTTAACAATCTTTAAAAAAAAAAAAAAAATTGAGGGGGGTGGGGGGGTCGGAGTTGGGGTCGGGTTAGAGGGGATATAGTGTGAGGGTGTGGTCATTTATTAGATGATCTTTCAAAAATGAAAAAACAAATGGGAAAAAAATGGAGGGGTCTGGGGGGGGGGGCGTGGGGGATGGTATGTGTGGAGTCTATTGTGGTATGTCAGGTAAGTGTTGTTTTGTCAAAGTATGAATCAAATCTGATCATAAATAAAGAAGTTATGGCAATTTTAGCAACATTTAATAATTTGACCTTGAGATTCAAGGTCATTCAAAGGTCAATGTGAAATTCAACTTGCCAAGTACAGTACCCTCATAATAATATGAAAGCATTTGAAGTTTGAAAGCAATAAGCCTAGAAGTAAAGTGGATCTTAACACAAAATTTAACCAAATATTCAAAAGTTTCTAAGTCAAAAAGGGCCATAATTCTGTGAAAATGCCAACCAGAATTATGAAACTTGTCCTGTACAGTCCCCTTATGATAGTTAGCGAGCGTTCCAAGTCTGAATGCAATAGCTATGATACTTCAGGATTAAGTGGACCAAAACACAAAACTTAACAAAATTTTCAATTTTCTAAGTATAAAGGGGCCATAATTCTGTCAAAATGCCAGTCAGAGTAACATAACTTTGCCTGCACAGACCCCTTATGATAGTAAGAAAGTTTTTCAAGTATGAAAGCAATAGCTTTGATACTTTAGGAATAAAGTGAACCTAAACACAAACGTTAACCAAATTTTCAATTTTCTAAGTAATTAGTATACAAAGGGCACATAATTCTGTCAAAATGACAGCCAAAGTTATCTCACTTTGCCTGCCCAGTCCCCTCATGATAGTTAGTAAGTGTACCAAGTTTGAATGCCATAGCTTTGATACTTTATGAGGAAAGTGGACCTAAACACAAAACTTAACCGGACGCGACGCAGATGCCGACACTCAGGTGATGACAATAGCTCATAAATTTTTTAAATAGATGAGCTAATAAAAATGCAGAGCATTCTTTTAGTATTTACTTGTGTTTTGGAAATAATGTAATATTTGTGTAATTAGCATGCATTGGCAACAAGATATTACCAAAATCATGCCAATACTCCTCACTGCTTTGTCAGCTATGTTCAAGGACACATGACCTAGCATCAATACTGACTATGGAAGCCTTCTTTAGAGAAAGACACCAAGTACTGGCCCTAACCAGGAAACTAATTAATTTCAATTAAAGAGTGTCTCAATAAGCCTTATACTTTCGATGCAATGGGGCTCAAATAAATTGTTTTCAACTATCCCACCTCCTATGCCTTAAACAAATCCTGGTGAAATATGGCAAATGGCAGTAGTGTAATAGCTGTACATCCCTGCAAAGTATATCACATACCTGGACACACTGGATGTCTGGTGTTTTCATCCTGCCCCAGTTAATGTGCACGTTTCCAACGGTAACACTCTTGCCCGTGTTGTTACACTTGAGGGTGGTGATCACACACACATCAGGAAGGTCCATGTAGGCCTGTACCGCTGTGCGAATGTCTGGGTCTATTTCATCTGTGAGCTCCTAGAAAATAATAAACAAGTGACTGTGACATTTACAATCATTGTATATCTCACCTCCTACAAAAATGACCTAATCCGATTGGCTTAGGGCGGTCACGTGCCCATGGAGTATTTTCCATACACCCAGAGTAATTTCCATACTACCCGAGTAATCGAGTAGTCGGTTTAGATATAATCGTTACAGCGTTAGAAAGTGACAGCTTTGCTCTCGTATGGTATGAAATTACTGAGGGTGTATATCCCATACACCGTCAGTTACTAACGGTGTAACTAATAATACACCATCATGTGGTGATGACGTGTATTTGCCTGCCTGAGCCCTGATTGGCTGATATGATTACCAAGAAGAATGTGATGGACAGCTGGCATCATGTCAGATAAAAAGCAAATTCAAAAGAGAATGCTGTCAAATGTGACACGCAAAATGACGTATAATGTTGGGCAAGTGTGGGTATCGTTTGTCATACTACACCAGCATGAATGCAGGTTTCAACAGAAGGCACGTCCAAACAACATTGTCTAGTAGGATCGGTGGTCGGGCTAGTAAATCTGCTGGCTAGCTAGTCCGACTGGTCATACATAAAAAGCTATCTACTGTATACTGATTCATATCACTACTGCAGTAAAAACCTGTTTTTTTAATGTTTAAAATTACTCTCATATCCATTATTTACATCAAAACAAAACTAAATGAGCACCGACCATTCAACATGATTCATTGCTATTTGTAGATGCTAGGCAGAGATTCCTGCTGAAATTGCTTGGAATATTAATTAGCTTCTTCAAAATATTCAGTGTAGTAAACATTAAAAGATTATTTTTTACAACTTCTAGCGAAAAGCTGTATCGTCCATTGATGTAAAACATTATGCCTAGCAGACAAAAGAATGTAATTTAAAGAATGGCTTTGCTCAAGTTCAGATTTTTCGTATGACAAATAAGTTAATAAAGAAGAATCCAGTGGTAAAACTGCATACATAAACCCTACCTTGCTCGAAAGTAAAGTGAAAGTGGCTAAAGCAACCAGCATAAAAACAGAACTGCCTGAGGGTATGCATGCTGTTTGCTGCTGATCAGTATCTTACGGTTGGAAATTAAGACTTTAAAACTTAAATCTATCAAGGAAACTCTAACTTATTTAGCTTGATCTAACTTATTTAGCTTGATTTTCTTAGGTATAACAAATGCATCAAAATGCGTATCTAAGCGGGTAAGTGTTAAACACACTGTCCAGGGTTTTTTATCTGACTTTGGGGAAAGGGCCTGGCCTTTTTAGAGGGGAAAAAAAATCTCGCGAAATGTCAGATTTTGGGGGAAAAATCACGCGAAACGCCCGATTTTGGGGGAAATAAGGAAAGTCTTAAATAATCAATTTAACTTATTTTGCTGTTTTTAAAACAAATTCAAGGCAACAGATAATTTAATTATGCAATATGTTATATTTTCTACACTGGATCAGGTTAACTTATGTATTTAAAGTTTAAAAAAAATAAAAATAATTTTTTTTTTTTTTTTAGGGGAAAAAAATGAAGTCTGGGGGAAAATTTACCTTCTGAGAGGAAAAAAAAATCCGAGGGAAAAGGGCCGTTTTTCGGCGGGTCCAAAAGAAGGAAAAAAGCTCTGCTGTCACCATTATGCCTGTACTCACTGACCTTATTAACGAGATCTGCTAGCCTGCAGAGGGAGGAGTCTACCAGGGTGAACCTGCTGGTCTTGAAAAAGGTTGCCTCCCCTTCCACAAAGTAGTCGTCTGTACGCTTCTTGTAAAATCCCTCATACCCCAGTCTGCCAATCAAGCAAGTATCGCAGTGAATGTATGCTCCACATAAAAAAACATGAAGGTTAAACACACGATTTCTGATTAAAGATTGAGTGAGAAAACCCACCTTTCAAAGTTAAGAGGAAAATTAAAGTCAGTGGTTCGCTATCAATAACCATTGTTGCTATTTGCAATGAACTTACAAAAGTGGAAACAACATTTCAGAAGTGGTGATTTCTATATCCACACTCATATATGAAAATACAATGCGAGTTGAAATATAAGTGTCAAGTGTCTGACCAGTGTTTTTTTTCACCATTTTGGGAATGGGGCCAGGTCCCTTTGACTTGAGAAAATTTGCAGCGTTTTGACTAAAATTGGTTAGTTAGTGTTGTTCCTGTTTTGCTAAAAAAAGCTTAAAATTGAGAATAGATGTGTTTTTTTAGTTTTATTTTTAATAAGGTTGAACTTATATGGCTAGATGGGTGATGAACAAAGTGTTGAAATCTAAAAAAAATAATTTAAAAATTTGAAACCATCAATTGGAAATATTTAGGTCCCATTTGCGAAGAAAACAACATACTTTTATCCATTAGGAATAGGGTCGAATACTGGACCCAATTTTAAACCAAAAAAAAACGCTGACTGACAATTATAATGAATATGATCTATGAACATAAGCGACATAAAGGTCCGAGTGCAAAACTGAAACTAGCTTTGATGTCAGACTAGATATTGTCCAGATAAATATTCTGACCAAGCTGAATCAAGATTGAATCAAAAATGTGCCCAATAGAATTGCAACCCTAAAAGATGACCCTGCACACCACACAAAGTTGGACATCACAAAATCTTCATGAGCCATTTTCGCTCAAGTGACCTTACAAGCATAGAAAATAGGATATCCAGTTTCAAAAAGCAGTGTTTTTTTGTTCACATTTGCGGCATGTAAACAAACCTATTCCAAATGGAAGAAAGTATGTTAAGTAAATTTTTCCAAATTTGACCTAAAATTCCCAATTGAAGATTTCCATAAAAAACATTTTGATCTCATAAGTTCATCTCCCATCCAGTTATAAGTTGAGTTTAACCTTGGTGAACTTAATTTTAAAATCGCTCTTATTCTCAATTTCGAAGCATTTGTAGGCAAAAGAACAATAATTTCCCAATGTTAGTCAAAATTTCCAGATATTTCCAAATTTAAAGAAACCTGGCCTCATTCTAAAAATGTTGAGAAAAAAAACACTGAAAAGAAAAATTAAAGTTTGAGTCCAGACACATTTTACCCGCCAAGCCTTGTACACTCACAGAACCATATCAAATTATTGATATGAACAGGATGACATATAATTGGTTTCTGTCAGCACATATAGACATGATTTATACTCACTGTGTCAAAGTTGATGTTAGGTGCTCTCTGTAGAAAGTAGGATCAACTTCTTGCATACAGATAATATCACTATCCAAATACTTTAATTCTTCTACAATTGCAGCGAGTCTATGTTCAGGTTTTAAGTATTTCTCTTCGGTGAAACTATAGTCATTTCTTAATAGATGGCAATCAGCAAGAATGTTGTAACTAGCCAATGAAAAATGGCTAGATTTGTCGGATGAACCTGCAAATGAAGGATTGGGAACAAACACTCTGTTAAAAATTGGATTGACAGTTTCAGAGGTGTGTGGAACACTTTTTTGCACCTCTTCACTGTCTGCTGATGGAACATCCTCCATTTCAATAACAACATATTCTTTAACAACTTCATCAACACTCTCAACATCACCATTTTCAGCTATCTCTTCAACCTTTGCTTTTTTAGACTCTGAAGGAGCATCTAAGCAATCATCGTCAATTGCTTCAACTTTTCTTTTGTGGCTGGAATCACTAACACCACTGAGTTCATCATGGCTAATTGGCACGGCACTTTCATTCCGACCAAGTTTTATTTCTTGGACATCATCATCTGAAATCTCCTCAACATCATTTGAAACCACCTCTTTGTCTTTAATCTGTCCATCCCCAGCCCCATCTTCCATCGCCTCTAGATCAACCACCTCTGGTCGTTCTTCCCCTATTATTAATGCATCACCTGAATCTTCATTCAGATCAACAACATCACTCTTACCATTATCATTCTCATCTACATCTTCGCCACTTTTCTGATTGTCTTCTTCACTATTTTCTTCAGTTGCACTAGTTTCCATCAATTCTTTGTCTGTATCTGCTGTGACATTTGTTTTCTCGTTTGGTATTTCCTTGTTAGGGTCATCATGTTTTTTCTCATCCGGCTTTTCCTTATCTTGTGTTACCGCATTTGGAGTTTCCTCATCGGGTGTTTTCTCATCGGCTATCACCTCCTCATGTGCTTCCTCATTTGATATTTCCTTTTCATGTGTTTTCTCATTATGCATTTCCTCATCATGTGGTTCCTCATTAGGTCCTTCCTTATCATGTGTTTTGTCATAAGGTTCTTCCTCATCATTTGTTTTGTCATTAGGTTCTTCCTCATCATGTGTTTTGTCATTATGTTCTTCTGCATCATGTGTTTTGTCATTAGGTTCTTCCTCATCTTGTGTTATGTCATTAGGTTCTTCCTCATCATGTGTTTTGTCATTAAGTTCTTCCGCATCATATGTTTTGTCATTAGGTTCTTCCTCATCATGTGTTTTCTTATTAGGTTCTTCCTCATTATGCTTTTTTTCATCGCTTATTTCTTCAGGTTTTGTTTCCTCAATTTTTATATCCTCGTCAGAATTTTTTTCATTGGGTATCACCTCACCCTGCTCTTTCTCATCAGGCTTTTCCTCACTGGGTCCTTCCTCGCTTGGTTCGTTCTTGTTTTCACTTTCATTTTGTGTATCATCCTTCCCTCTTCTACTGCGGGAAGATCTACCCTTAGAAGATGCAGGAGTAACCTTTGCTTTCTGTTCAGACTTTTTAGGTGTAGTGGACATCTTGGCTACTGGAGACCTTTTAGGGGTAGGTGTAGTGGACATCTTGGCTACTGGGGACCTTTTAGGGTTAGCTGCAGCTGCTTTCTTTGCTGAACCTTGACTTTTAGGGGTGTCAGCTTGTTTAGGAGTAGCTGATTTTCCACGTGGTGCTGATTTCTGTTTAGGGGTAATAGCTGCTTGTTTCGGAGTTTCGCTCCTCTGCTTTGAAGTCTGCGCTTTTTGTTTAGGGGTTTGTGTTGCCTGTTTAGGTGTTTGTGTCTTCTGTTTAGGGGTTTGTGACTTGGTTTTTGGCGTTTGTGCCTTTTGCTTAGGAGTCGACGCTTGTTTAGGAGTGGCTGCTTGTTTAGGAGTCGACGCTTTGTTCTTTGGTGTACTGGGTGTTGAAGCAGTGCTAGACCTAGATCTGCTCCGTCCTTTAGATTGTGCTTTCTTTTCTTCAGCCTCTTGTACCACAGGTTTTGTCACTTTCACACCTATACAATTTAACAAAAAATAAAAATATGTAAAGCATGTGTATACAAATTTTCACAATATTAATGATACAGGGATGTCAATAGTTCCAAATTTTAAATCCGGAAATTAGGCCGGAGGTCTGGGAACGCAGGTCCCCAACGGAGATTGAGGGCAATCCCCCCCCCCTCCGAGCACTTGCTAATAATTGTACTATTTTTTTGTATTTCTAGTTGCAATATCTGGTGAAAACTTAGCAAATATTATTAATTAGACTGTCCACATCGCAGCATCTGTTTTCGTCATTCTAGGTTTGTTTATAATGGATGTAAAAATATATCTTAAATCATCGAAAATTGCTGTATCCGAAAATGAAAAATCCGCAAAATATACGGGTTTTAACATTAAATAAAATGTGCATATTGTATGAATGCCGAAATAACGAAAAACAAATGTAGTTTGGTTAACATATTGCTTTACAATATGCTATTGAACTGCTTAACTTTGCTAATCGATCACTTAGAATATTTCATGATGGTGGATACATGTATGTGCAACGTATCATTTCATTTGTAAAAATTTCGAAAAGTAGCGAAGATTTTCCATCAGTAATCATTCATGTCCATGCCATCGGCTAGCCAATCAGAAATTAATCAATAAAATACCTGGCAAAATAGGTACTGAGCACAAAGACAATGAAGCTTTGACAAATATATGAATTTTGTGTTCCATTGATCGTGCTTTCAAACGATTTTAACCCTCATCCCTCCCTTCTTAAATAAAAATTTAATCTGATTTTAATTGATCTTAAAATCCACAATGGTTGGCTGGGATAATCCGGAAATTTGACATCCCTGATGATATAAAAAAAAGTATAATGATTATGTCCATGTAGGGGGATATTTATGTGCATGTTACTGGTACACTACGCGACCCGTGATTTTTGCCGCGATTCTCGCATCACCGCAATCGATGCAACGTGACAAATCGCGGTGTTTCCGAGCGACAAGAAAATTTGGGTGATGTCTCGGCGACCGTCGCGCGATGTATCTCGCTGTTGCGCAATCAGCGCGAATCAGCGCAAATCACCGCGTACCACCGTGATTCCCCTTTTTAAGCGATTTACGTTGAGGGTTACACTACATTACATGTAACAAATATGTATACACTTACATTATACATTGCAATAATAAAGCTTTTGTTGTTGTTGTATACAATGGGCGTATTAGCTTAAATACTCCTGTTCCGACATGAACTTGATGAAGTAATGTCGGAAGCTTTAACGGCTCCAAATTAATAAAACAGCGCATAATGATCATGCAATAATTATTGAACTTAACATGTAAACATTATTTAACTAATTGCATTAGCAGAATGTTTATTAATACTTACAATCAATTATATTCCAGGCTCGAAAACACTACCACTGTTCAAATTCCATATTGTTGCCATATGCATGTAGCGTAGCACTGTGTAAATTGAAAGTTGCATAGTGTTTCGTCATTGGTCGGTTATAAATACCTTGTTTCTCTATACATGGTATTTGATTTAGACGAAACTAATAATTTGGTAATTTACGAGAAATATGACATAACTTTGATCTTACCGTGTGTGTTTATTGACGTTATTAATTATGTTAATACTTATTTTTGCATTTCATTAAGAATTATAACGTGTAGCCCTTTTGTTAACAGTGTTTAGCAAAATATTCGCACCTTAAGGCACGGAAAATTGTTTAAGTAACACTTTCATTTAAAGTTAAAATGTAATCGGTAGATTACGTCTAATTATTTGGACTAGATTATGCTATACTTATTTATTTTCTGTTTCAGGCTCCAATGCGGATAACTCGTGTTACTCGCGTTACTTTCCGAGCGTTGTACATATATTCACAATGCTTGATAAGCCGGAAATCAGAAATACATTACTGTTCTATTTTTAAGTACATGTTATTATGATATCGTGTTATAAACCTAATTACCTATATATTAAAGCCATTAAACATTGTGTTTGTTTTGCTGGAAAAAAACGAGTATATCAACGTAGCACTAAGCATTCGCAAAGTTAAATAAATATGATGATGTATAATGTACATGCATTTCTCTGGGTTTTCACGTCCAAAACAAAAAACCCTCAACATTTGATTATTTATTGTGTACTGTCCAGCGGGTGATAGTGTTTATTCTAGTGTCTAATTGGCACTCTTTGTACGTGTTCAAACTGTGAAAAGATGTGACAATCACAGAAACAACAAGATGGCGCTGCCAATTAAGTGCGATAATTGATCAAAGGGCATTGACAAAAAATAACAGTTTGTATATATTTTTCGGCGTTTACTCAGATGGTCTCTCACAACAAAAAAACTACACATGTCAAGGTATTATGTTTTACTTCTATCAGTAACGATACGGATACGGCGTGTTTGATTTGATATGACTTTCAAAGAAATATCAAATTTTTGGCGATATAACTGATTTCAAAATACCAAAGAAACATTTAACCGAAATCAACAGAATTCAATGTTCTCTGCGCTACGCAGTTTGTATTAAAAATCAATACTTGCACACTCTTTACCTTGACCTTGTACATTGCCGCATAATTTTCGCGCTCTTTTGTCGGGAAATATACATGATGGCTCTATTGGAAGCATTTGTGAACGTCGTGTTAACATTAAAACATCGGAAGTGTGTTCGGATTATAAATTATTATTCTCATTTGGGTATTTAACGGAACATTAATTATTATGGTATAATTGTTTTGAATTGTATCTTAATTTGTTACAACGCTTTACGTGTCGAAACAATGTTTTGATAATATTATGCATTAATAGCACAATTTCCTGGAGGAAAACGTTTTTTTACATGAAGGCGTATGACGCAATAAAACGTTTTTTTATGTAAGATCGTATTGCATTCGATCTAAATTTTAATACGCTCGTCCAATGAAAGCTGTGTTCCACATTATGCACTATACTCTTTACACTTCTGAAAAATGGCGTAGTCATATATTTGCTAATGAAATTCTCAAACATATTTACCGACATATATGGTTAAGATTATTTTTCGGAAGTGATATTGCAATTATGTTGGATTATTTGATAATTGTGAACATTAGAAAAGCGTTATGTATACATTTATCGATACGATTCGGTTTATATGCATGAATTGGCGAATCATCGATGTCAACGATATCCACTGCTATCACGGCAAATTGCGGCGAATCGCAGCGAATCACCACAACATTGAGGGGATTTAGCGCGAAGATTATCTTGCTCTCGCGCGACGTCGGAGTGACGAGTCACGTGAAATCGCGGTGATTTGCCACCCAAAAAGCAAAATGCCCGCCTTGACTTCGCAAATTAGGCAAAAATCACGGGTCGCGTAGTGTAACATGTTACTGGTAACAACAACAAAATGATCAATGATAGAACAACATGCTTAACAGACAATATATATCAGTATGTTATTGTCAATGCTTTCCAAAGGATTTTTTCAGGCGACCCGGTGCCAATGGGGTGGGTTTACCGTTAGAAAGGGCTGTTCCTTCTATACTATTTTTTGTTACATGTTTAGATGTCATTTGGTGCGCAAGACAAAACCCCATCTATAAAGTCATTGATAATGATATATGTTTTAATTGTTTTAAACCTTTTCCGCATAGATAGTATAATCGAATGATTCGCAATACATCCATATCAATCAAACTCTATTACTGCATACTTAATACTTCTCCAGTTTCCATTCATTACCAGATAATCCCGTATATTCCATTTTTAAAAGCGAATTCTGGTTAATATTCACGATAAAAGTGCTTAAGAATTTCACAACACAAACGTTGCCATTTCTCTAAAGTATCATAAAGCCATAAGTTAATATTTAAAGATTTGTTGAAATATTCCCACTGAACATGACTAAATCAAATGAAGTGATGTGTGCTTGTTTATACAACAATCTGTACACCCACACTTTCCATGCAAATGACGTGACATTGTAAATGCTGCATTATTTTCACGCCCTTTTTATTTAGACAAAGGGTCAACAAAAAATAAATTTACACTGCTTATTTGAAGCAAGACTATGTTAATGTAACGTTAACATTTACATTCGGAAGTGTGTTTTGGATTACAAACTAGTTAACAACGACATTCAGGAGTGGGCTTCTGAGCAAAATTTTTATTATGCTCATTTGAGATTTAAACAAAAGATTAACATTTGCGTAATGAATTCAACAATAGTTTGTTTAAACACTTTACAAGTGGAATAAATGTTCTGACAGTATTATGCATGAAATGCACGATTTCCATGAGGATTACAGCCATCATCAGTCTTCTAAGTAACTGGCCAAGATTAGTGTGGCAATTTAATGTATGTCACAAGCCGTCTGCATGATTTAACTGTAGGTATTGTCTGCCTACGAAGGCTGTCTCTCATACAAAGCGTGCACTCTCATTGGTCAATATTGATTTTCCAATACAACAACGTTCAGCCTTTAGGCAGGCTTAAGTTGGGTAAAGCGACAAAGGATCGTAGATCGGCTTTCATAATTTTCAGCGAAGTCGATATGGCTTTGATGTTAAGAATTGCTAGCTGCAGTAACTGCCGAAATACACTGATCAGAATATTTGAGGCGCCCTGCGGCCTCTGATTTCCAAATTCAAGCGCCCCAGTGGGGGACCGTTAAATGGCCTGTGGAAAGCACTGATTGTTAATGGAATGACATATAATGTAAATTTTCAAAATTATTCATTATAAGCCAACAATGCAATAAAATATGCCCTCATGACAAGTTGGACGTAGGAATTCAACCTCCCTGAATCATAAATGTAATCACCGATTTTCTAACAAGCCAAAAAAACTACACAAACACATTTTACCAAAGAGTTGATCTAGCGTCTTTAACTAAACAGCAGGGTCTTTCTCCTGGGCCTGTAAGCACAGTGGTAGCCTTTCGCGTGAATTTCCGTATCAGATGTACTGCACTGTCTGAATTTCGGAATCAATCGTACCTCTTTGCCTAAATTTCTTAATAAGCAGGGTTGGCACGAAAAACCCGCCCCCGGGAAAACCCGGTTGGAAAACCCAGTTTTTCCCGCCCAGGGCAATACTCTGAAAGTGGGCAATACTGGGCAATACTATTTTTTCTTCGTTAACATGCAGTTGTAATTGTTTTTTATCATCCTTACTTCTCTGCAAGCCTCTATTGTAAAGAAAGAGTTAGCAAATGCTGTTGGCAATAATATTGAAATAGAAGTAACATATTGTCACTGTATGATATATAAAATTTTACTGCAGACTTCAAAGTGACTGTTGTTTTATTAATTACAATATCATTAAACTTTAAAGTCAGAATTGATAATGAGGGATCATTGAAGAAATACTTTTTTTTATATTGAAACACAATTAACAGGAATCTGTCACTTACTGTAGCAATCAAAGCATGTTTTCACAGTTTATGGGAGGGCCCTAATTGGCACTAGTCTGTGTATCTTTTATGGCCCCTAATAAACAGTTAGAGGGCCTTTGTCTGGCCTTAATAGGGACCTTATGTGGCCCAAATAGGTCCAATGTTTATCTAGGTGGCCCAGTGTTACTGTTTGTTGTACAAACTGTGTTCATAAATGATGACAGAAAACTGTGTCAATGATTTAAAACACTAAATTGGGGCATGAGTCTTAATGCAACATAAGATCAACTTAAATATTTGAATGATAACAAAAATATATATTACATGTATAATCCCTCATGTCTCTACCCATTTCCCTTGTCCTGCATAAATACCATTCTGTTACATATCATATCATATTTTTAGAAAAATAATGTGAGATAATAAAATGTAAATCAGATAAAACACAGATACCAAGTTATACCCAGTATTGTCCATAAGACCATTAAATTGAATTTAATTTATGTAACAAGATGCGTTTGTGAAACACAATGTCCCCCTATATGACGTTTGACCTTGAAGGATGACCTTGACCTTTACCCTTCACCACTCAAAATGTGCAGTTCCATGAGATACACATGCATTTCAAATATAAAATTGCTAGCTTCAATATTGCAGAAGTGACATTACATGAGCAATTTTGACCCATATATTTGACCTTGAAGGATGACCTCGACCTTGACCTTTCACCACTCAAAATGTGCAGCTCCATGAGATACACATGCTTGCCAAATATCAAGTTGCTATCTTCAATATTGCAAAAGAAGTCATAAAATAAGCTATTTGGGCCACATATATTTGACCTCTGACCTTGAAGGATGACCTTGACCTTTCACCACTCAAAATGTGCAGCTCCATGAGATACACATGCATGCCCAATATCAAGTTGCTATCTTCAAGATTGCAAAAGTATTCATAAAATAAGCAATTCGGGCCACATATATTTGACCTCTGACCTTGAAGGATGACCTTGACCTTGACTTTTCACCACTAAAAATGTGCAGCTCCATGAGATACACATGCATGCCAAATATCAAGTTGCTATCTTCAAGATTGCAAAAGTATTCATAAAATAAGCGATTTTGGCCACATATATTCGACCTCTGACCTTGAAGGATGACCTTGACCTTTCACCACTCAAAATGTGCAGCTCCATGAGATAAACATGCATGCCAAATATCAAGTTGCTATATTCAATATAGCAAATGTTATTGCAAAATGTTAAAGTTGGCGCAAACAGACCAACCAACAGACAGGGCAAAAACAATATGTCCCCCAATACTATAGTGGGGGACATAAGGACATAATAAAAATAAGAAAGTATTATTAGGATTTTCAAACTTTCCGCATGATGTAGTTTGTTAAAATGTAACAAATAGTTTCTAATTTTTAATAATTAATGGATATGTTTTTATAGAGACTAATAATTATATAAGTTATATAATTGTGTAATATCTTTATTACCCAGTAAAGCCCATCCAAACCATCCAAAACAAACACAAAATGAATTGCACTTTTTTTTGCAGAAAACAATTAATTATTAATATGCATACACATGAAGTAGAAGTTAACAGTGTAAATAATAGAATAGAATTACAAAATTAATAGTTATTTTCTGTTATGTACTAATTTAAAATCATTAATATTATCATTATGCAAGTTGTGCTGTTGTATAATTGTGTAATATCTTCGATACCCAAGTAATGCCCATCCAAACAGACAAAAGAATTTCCATTTTCATGAAAATGAGAAGGAATAATGAATATGTTTTCACATGAATTAGAAGTTGACAATGTAACTAATAGTTAACAATTGTTAATAGATATGTTCTTTTCATATGTATAAAATCATTATTATCGTACAAGTTATACAATATTGCAATATCTTTATTACCCAGTATTGCCCACTATTCCCCAGTAAAACCCAGTAAAACCCGGGTTTTCCCAGTATTACCCGCCCGGGCCGGTCAATACTATAAAACCCGGGTTTTATGCCAACCCTGTTAATAAGGGGTACCCATGTGCTTAATTTTTCATAGTTTTTTTAATTTTGTGTGCTTGTTTTAGCTCTGAACTAATGGACAAATTAATATATGACAGTCAAGCACAAAAGGCCTGCAACATCCACATTAACGACTTACCCTCCTCCTTTTTATTGCTTTTGCTACGTCCTGTTGGCTTCTTTTCCTCGACTTCTGGCTTTTTAGCCACAGCTGCTCTGCCTCTTGATGGTTGTCTACAAAGAGATGTACATAAAATAATTTTTTAGTTCACTGACAAAAGTTAAACACATGCACACAGCCTACAGACCAATCATGAATGTTTCTAGGATATCAGGCATTTTTTGCTTGAGTATCTCCAGGTCCAATAAAATGGCCCATTTCCAAAAGCAAAATTGTTCACACACAAAATCGATTTAAAAAAAAATCCCAACTTGATTTTTTTCCAAGAATTGTCATGATAATTATATTTCAATTTTATTTCAATTACATCTGAAATGTATTTATCTATAATTTACATGAGTTTGTTTTATAATTTAAATTTAATAAGCATTAGGAGTAATTAATTAAGTTTTTAAGTTTTAAGTAATTAGGTTTTTCCAAATATTAAAGTTGACTATTTCCTATCACGAAATTGCATTTTTCCTGAAATGGCCATGATAAGACATGGGTATTAATCATGGCTTTATCAGTGGGGGGTTTTCACCATTTTGGTAATGGGACTGGGTCCCTTTGGATTGGGACAAAAAGTGTTGTTTTCAATAATATTGGGAAATTTAGTGGTTTTGATTTTTTGCTAAAAATACTCTAAAGTTGAGACTAAAAGTGATATCAAATTATTCTATATTATATTAACTAAGGTTCAACTGATAGAGCTGGACTTAAGTTGAACAAGGGCTGTTTGTAAAACATGCATGCCCCCCACATGGGCTCTACGTTGTAGTGACAACCATTGTGTGAATATCTTATTTGTCACTGTGACCTTGACCTTTGACCTAGTGACCTCAAAATCAATAGGGGTCATCTGCGAGTCATGATCAATCTACCTATCAAGTTTCATGATCCTAGGAATAAGCGTTCTTTGGTTATCCTCCGGAAACCATTTTACTATTTCAGGTCACTGTGAACTTGACCTCTGACCTAGTGACCTCAAAATCGATAGGGGTCATCTGTGAGTCATGATCAATGTACCTATGAAGTTTCATGATCCTAAGCATAAGCGTTCTTGAGTTATCATCCGGAAACCATATTACTATTTCGGGTCACCATGACCTTGACCTTTGACCTAGTGACCTCAAAATCGATAAGGGTCATCTGCGAGTCATGATCAATGTACCTATGAAGTTTCATGATCGTAGCCATAAGCGTTCTTGAGTTATCATCCGGAAACCATTTCACTATTTCAGGTCACTGTGACATTGACCTTTGATATAGTGACCTGAAAATCAATAGGGGTCAACTGCGAGTCATTATCAATCTACCTATCAAGTTTCATGATCCTAGGCATAAGCATTCTTGAGTTATCATCCGGAAACCATTGTACTATTTCGGGTCATCGTGACCTTGACCTTTGACCTAGTGACCTGAAAATCAATAGGGGTCATCTGCGAGTCATGATCAATGTACCCATGAAGTTTCATGATCCTAGCCCCAAGCGTTCTTGAGTTATCATCCGGAAACCACCTGGTGGACGGACCGACCGACAGACTGACATGTGCAAAGCAATATACCCCCTCTTCTTCGAAGGGGGGCATAATTAAATGTTGGTTCTTAGCAAATATTTATTTTTTTGGAAACCTTTAATTGGGAATTTTAAGGACCCATTTAGGAAAAATATCAACCTCATTCCATTGGTTATGGGTCCCATTACCGGACCCAAATTGGTAAGAAACAAAACACTGTTTATGCCATGTCAACCAAACTGAAAAGGTGTACAATTACAGGTGATGTTGATTTTTTTTAATGATGCCAAGTTGCAATGTTATCTCCTAGTAAATAAGTATACTTTCCCCCTTTCCCAGGGCAACAGAAAACAATTCTTGTCAATTAGTTTTCACTACAAGCTTTTTGTAACAATTAGTTTCCTAAAAACTATTTGTCAATTACTTTTTTTAACAATTTGATAAAAACTTACATATGGACTGTGCTCTGTGAAAAGGGTGTTTAATGCATTTTTCTCAATATGTATATAGTGAAAACATGTGAACACTAGAAGTCACATTTTTGGCCCAATTTTCATGAAATTTGGTCAGAACATTTGTTTCCTTGATATGAGAGTTGAGTTTGAAAATGGTTCCGGTCAGTTGAATAACATGGCTGCCAGGGGGGTGGGGCAGTTTTCCTTATTTGGCTATAGAGAAACCTTGTAAACACTCTAGAAGTCACAAGTTTTGCCCAATCATCATGAAA
The DNA here is from genome assembly GCF_020536995.1 of Dreissena polymorpha. NCBI lineage: Eukaryota > Metazoa > Mollusca > Bivalvia > Myida > Dreissenidae > Dreissena > Dreissena polymorpha. The sequence continues at coordinate 61,865,964 of NC_068365.1, read as the reverse complement.
GTTGGTCAAAACATTGGTTTTATTGATATCTCCGACGAGTTCGAAAATGGTCCAGATCGGTGAAAAACATGGCCGTCAGTGGGCGGGGCATTTTTCTCTATATGTATATTGTAAAAACATGTGAACACTCTAGAAGTCACATTTTTGGCCCAATTTTCATGAAATTTGGTCAGAACATTTGTTTCTTTGATATGAGAGTTGAGTTCGAAAATGGTTCCGGTCAGTTGAATTACATGGCAGCCGGGGGGGGGGGGGTGGGGGGGGTGGGGGGGGGAGTTTTCCTTATTTGGCTACAGTCTGCACAGGCTAATTCGAGACAACACTTTAAGCTTTTATTGTATTTTTTGTTACAGACTGCACAGGATAATCTGGGACCACACTTAACACACATGCATTAAACCCCCTTTTCACAGAGCCATATATTTCTGGATCAGATGAGCACTTTTTGTGATTTTATATTTTGGGCTTTGATAATTCTGAGCAATTCTTATTCCGTCATTTTAAATTCACAGTGTCAATCATTGTTTGTATAAAATATAATAACTAATTTGTATAGTGACAAATGGATGATGATTAGTAATTTTGTTTAAATCAGTTTCAACACTCCTGCCTTTTAGTCTCAGAGCTCACTTACATTGCCAAACCCTCTCCATCAACGACAAACCAGTGGAAATCACGATGTTACTGTATTTTCCTTTGTAAAGCGCGCACCCATGTATAGTACGCAGGCTGTTTTATTCATGCAAAAATGGAGAAAAAAATATTTAAAGAAAACAAGTCCCCTACCGGCTCCACCATTGTCAGAAATTCCAGATTTTTTTATATATTTGTTGCCATAGCAACCAGAATTTTTGACGTAGGAACAAAATTAAGTGTATAATGTCCATATTGCCATCTATCCATGTTTTTAGTTTCATGAAAAAATATTAAGAACTTGAAAAGTCATCGCAGGATCCAGAAAAAGAAAACCACCATTTTCAGCAGTATTTCTAGTCTATTTGTTGCCATAGCAACCAAAATTTTTGAAGTAGGAACGAAATGAAATGACGTGCATAATGTCCATATTGCCATCTATCCATGTTTCAAGTTTCATGAAAAAATACTAAGAACTTCAAAAGTTATCGCAGGATCCAGAAAAGTGTGACAGTCTGACGGACCGACGGACAAACAGAGCGATTACCATAAGTACCCTTCGGTGTAACCGGTACGGGACTAATAAAACCACCAAATCGGACCGAAAATGGCCGCCATTTTACTATTGCGCAATCCAATAATGCAGGGCATTGGAAAGCTTAATTAAGCATTCAAAATATGAAGCGTCATTATGATTAGGAGCATGGGCTGCATAGCACTATACTTTTCTGACAATTTTGTAATTTTCTAGCAACAGATTAACAGCCAACGTGCATTTCATGTAAAACGTGAGAAAATAAGAATTCATGTACATTGTGTCATTCTTCCTCGGGCAAAGCATGGGCTTTAAATTTGAATGCTGAATAAAAACTTCTTGGCACATGGGAGACAGGGCTACAGTTGTTGAGATATGTCAGTATTGATGTATAACTGATAATCTATTATGTTGGACAAGTTGGGTTATTGTTTGTCGCACTACACAGGCGTGAATGTGATGAACGATGAAGGCGCCAAAAACCTGGACCAAACTGGAAAACACTTAAGAAGTCCCTGTTCACACCTATGGTTACCAGCAAAAAAGACCAAATACCTTTACCAGTCCAACATAAGCTGCCTAATCGGACCGAAAATGGCCATAGAAGTGCACAAACACAGACAAATAAATGTTCCCATACTTTATTCAAACATTTTATTTTTTGTAAATAACTAATGCTACCCCCTTTATATCTGCCGTTACCGACTTTTTGTTGTTTCGACAACGGCCCTTTCAGTCTGTTAGATTATAGTGTAGTTTTTTGGAATAAAAAAATGGCGGCTATTATGAATATTTACGATTATGAAATGAATTTTTGCAATTTAGCAGCCAGGATAGGGTTGTATCAATGTATAAATAACGCGCACACATTTTTTTATTTCAAATTTGGAGGTAAAAAACTGTGCGCTATACAAGGGAAAATACGGTATTAGTTTTTCAGACATGGAATTGCCAAGGTGTTTTGAGCCGAATATTTCAGAATATGTCACCACCAGGGATCATATTTTCTCGCAACATCAATTGGTCTGGATATAAATGGGGGAAAAAGTATCCGAAAACGTATGTCCGAAATCATGACAAATTACATTAAAATATATACCATCGATTTTGCCATTCATGAAGGTGGTATAATAAATGTACAAGTAAAATTCCCTTAGGCATTTTTTTTAAACGGAACATACGAGTTTTCTCAACTGGTTTTATCATTTGCTATTTCATTGTTGTTTAGTGTGCTGTTTTATCAGACTTTTTTTCATCGTTGTCAATATTATTAATCTGTGTAAGTCTATACCAATGTTTTAAATCGTTGTCGACTCGATAATAGCTTAAAAACATGCACTGAACCTAATAAACAAATGTCTGTGCGTAGGTTGGCTGATGACAATAACAAAACCAAATAATTAAGAAATAATTTGTGTACCTTATAGTTTGTTGTCAAATAACCCAAGGTCAATAGTTTAGATGTGTAGGGATTAAATCACGAGTGCGAAGCACGAGTGATTTGAAACCAGGCATATAATTTTCCGGTCGTGGGTTATTCAACAACAAACTATAAATAACACGAATTATTTCGATTCTAACACAGTTTTTACTAAAGATTTATACAATGTATATTATTTTTCTTGTCTACTATTTTATTTGTTACTTCTATCTCAGATATTATTAAATTTATTACAGTTCACAGTGATAACAATACATTACAATTGCAACATATTGTTTTGTATCACATGCACGTCAATTAACATCGAAGACTGATTATAATTAAACCAGTGCGCGCAGTCACCTTAGCAGAAATAACAGAGAAACCGCTATAACAATGATAACTATCAATAGACACACAATGACACCAATAATCGATCTATATGTACATCACAGGCCATAGTCTTAAATTGTTTTGTGATATTTTCAGTTTTCAAAATTTTTGACCACCCTCATTAAATTTCGGAAGCGTCTTTAATCCGCTGTTCAGAAGTTTTTTATTCTTGGTCTGACGTGCAATAAACCGGTCCTGACTGGTTTTAAGACTGCAGGGAATGGTTTATCACACCTAATCGAGATAAAAATGTCATTAGGGTGTGTTAGCACGTGCAGTCTGTGTAATCGTTTTTATAACATGGGAATTTAAGCAAACAGAATCGGACCGACTGATTGGGATTTTCAATAAAAAAAATATGATCCCTGGTCACCACCTGCGCTTTTAAATCTGAAAGTACTTTCTTCACAACTTCTTTTCTCAACTGTTGGGATGGGGCAACCAATTGTAAAATATTGAGCACACACTCTGTTTATTAAATTTCCTAACACGTCCATGTTGTACAGAAGACATCTTCAAGAACTTTTTACAACGGAAGTAACTTTATATCGACACCAGCCTGAACCTGTGCCTCTATAAACTTAATAAAACATAACGACCGCACTTACGGTAAAAATATACTAATTAAAATCATTCACGGTACCGAGAATACAGTGCAACTAAAAAGATGAATCGTATGCAATTTGTTTTTCCATTTACATAATCGTTTTCTGTACTATTGATTTTGTATTCCAATTCGTGTTCTGTCAAATTCAAAGCGTAAAAACAATAAAACAAACCTTGTCTGTTGCCCTGCTTTCTTAACAGACAACTTATTGTCATTTTGCAACATCACAAAATATGTTCGATTATTCAAGTGGTATATGACACAAAATATATAAGTGACTATTAATGTGCTATTAATGTGCTATTATATTAATAGTTTCTTATAATCTTGTAATGTCCTGTGGAATCCTGAAGTGACAGGAATTTTTTTAGTACTAACTTCTGTCATTCATACTTGTTGGTTACCTAGAAACAGGTGCCGGGCTGGGACTCTGCTGTCTGCCTTTCTTGGCTGGAGCAGGGCTGGAACTTGCCTTTCTCTTCTTGTTATTGTCTACTTCAACAGCAGCACTACTGGCAGCAGAGGCACTGCGGCCTAACCTTCGGGAAGTTGCTGTTGGAGAGGACTTGTCATCTCCTTTGTTAGCACTTGCTTTTCTTTTAGCAGGCATGTTCTCTTGGAAATCGTATCTTCTGTAATATATTTTTCACTGAAAATAAACATTAATCGGGACGATTGAACTTTACCGGTACGCATCACTTACCATCAAACAGCGTACCCTAACCCTAACCCTTAACACCTTACACATAACAACTAACGCAACGCCTTATAATCTTTTTTATCCTATATATTTCCTTATTATCGGGGGCTACCGCCCGCAAACCCCGATAGTGGTAAACAACTGCGTACCGGTAATGTTCAATCTTGCCCATTAATCTCTTTTTCATATGTAAGTTGTTTTTTTTATATTTTGACAGCATCACTTTAAAGTAATCACAATGTTTCTAGCAACTTAAATAAAACAAGAAGATACACTTAATTTTAAGCAAAATCAATGTGCTCCGTCTTGATTGATACAACGGCTTAGTAACTTCTTGGTTTCGTCTTTCTGTTCCAATCTTTAAGTCTTTGTTTTAAATTTAACAAAAACAACGGACGCTACGTTGTAGTAAATCCAAATAGAAATAAAAAACAATAACACTCTGATAAACGGAGTAATTACTAATGGAATGAACAAAATAAAATCATATACATTGATGACAAGTGTGTCGTTTTACCTGAAACTCTATGCTTATTTTAGATTTCGTTACTTTCTCATTCGTTCAGACCGCCATTTTGGAAAGAAGGCGCGCAACGTAAAACGCGTCGGTACCGCGCAAATACCGTCCCATGCCGTACCAAGTATTCGTGTTTTATCCCATTATTCAACTTATTACCCCGCAAAATGATACAAGAAATAATTAAATTATAAATAAAGTTAATTTGAAATAGTCGACACAGGCTAATTGGTTCATTCATTTTTAACTGTCGACTTTTAGATGTTTAAACATCTATTTAGAACTTTAAAAGAAATGTTTAATTATTGGTGTACGGTCTTTTCTCCCCCTTGGACATTTCTCCCCCTAGTCTTTTCACCTCCTAATACCCTAGTCTTTTCTCCTCCCAGCATATTTCATACAGGGTGATTAATCTGCTACTTTTAACATCTCAATTGATATACTTAATTAGTCACTGATTGAATTATCAATGTTATTTCAATCAGTGATCAATCAAGCTCATCAATAGAGAAAGGAAGTTTATCATTGCTTCATTTTCATTATTTGACAATGAAATAGACTGAGTGTGTTTATGTCAATTCGACATTATAATGTTTAATTTATTTAAACAGTATTTATTTCAAATTAAGTTTTTTTTATGTTGTATCTTTTCTTTTTACATTTTAATAGACTTGTTAGCCAATACTTAAAAATTATTAACAATAAAGTAACTAAGAATTATATTTCAAAATAAATCAATACATTTATTTGAATTAAGTATGTACATTTATTTTAAAGGCTCAATAAAGGTGAAGATCCGTAATTATTTACCGAATTTTAAATATTTTTTTCATATTTTATTTATAAAGGTTATCAAAAAACAATATATATATATGCTATTGGACATAACAATAAAAAAATAAGCAAAACAACTTGTTTTTAGCTCAAAATAAAGTGTCCTCCAAGTCAATTGTGTTTACAAACAATCAGTTTATTTACATCGCTGTTTACTCGGAAAACAGAAAGTGAAAGTGACTCAGGTCACCAAAAATATAACGATGATTTTTAACGTTTTCCGGTATCACCCACAAAGTAGGTCTCTTCTAAATGGTTAAAACGTTTGCAGTGATCTAATAAGTTACTTTCTGCTGGTTAAAAATTGTTTAAAATAGAATTAAAATCGAATTTTCTTTCGGCTATTTTAAGCATATGTCACCGCTCTGAGGCTACACATCACGTTAGTTGCAAAAATGTAAACATTTCTTCCAATTATGAAACGGGGTTATCTTCCATAATTCTTGACAACGATGTACCTAAGCTGTTTTATTAGCAGTTTTTATGCTAGAGTAACTGAAATCCGGTAAAAATCAGACCAGCTGATATGCATAATAATTGGATTTGTCACCTTTATAGAGCCTTTAAACATATTCTAAGCTACTTTTTATTATGCCAAAGTATTTATGTACAGAATGCAAAAAGTTAATGTGTGTAATACAGTGGTGTCACTGCATCAGTCACCAACATCATCAGCCAGGATCCACCCATCAACAAGTGTTTCGCCCCTATAATCCTGGTACACTCTCCGGGTGGTGGGTCCGCAGTGGTGATCAGTCCACTACGTGTTGGTGACTGGCTTCCAGCTCCTCTCATCTCTTCGAGACCATAGCCAACTGGATGCCCTTTCAGCTGATTGTACTAGTTTGCCCACAGCAGTCCTTCTCTCATGGCCGTTGAGTCCCATGGCGCCCAACATCTTCCATAGTGAATTGGCTGGGAAACCCCTTGCTCCTATTTCAACAGGGAACAGCCAGGTTCTCCATCCTTGTTGTCTGCATTGGTCCATGAGATCAGAGTACTTGGTTTTCTTCCTCTCATAGGCTTCTTCACACCTTGTTTCCCATGGGATTGTCAATTCAATCATCACCAGGTGCTTTGCAGTGTTGGACCAGATGACAATGTCGGGTCTGAGATTGGTTTGTACTACCTCCGGAAAGACAAGCTTTTTCTGTAGGTCAACAGCCATATTCCAATTGTCAGCTTCGTCAAGTACTGAAGATGTTGTTCTTTTGCCTTAAGGTGCTGACTGGCCTTCCTTGACAAAGTGGATTTAGATCACAAAATGAATGATAGAATTGAAATAAATTGCTAAAATAAGTGTGTGATTTAAATGTGTAGCAACCCAAATTTTGAATATTGATTATTAATTTTGAATTTAATTTAATTGAATTTAATATAAATATTTCCAAACTGTAAAATATAAATTTCAAAATGATCATGAAGCAATGAAAGTCAAATCAAAACTAACTTGTTCCATGACATTGGGACTGGGTAGGATATGGACAGGATGTGGAAATGGTCAGGTGTGAATCCCTAAGACATTCTTGTGAAAAATTCTTGCTTAATTACATGGGTGGAATGTGTCATCCTTTGGAATGTATCATCCTTGTTTATTAGAAAGAATGTGCCTATCAACATCTTAGCTCATTTTAACTGATTATTAAACAGAAACACAACACAATTACAAATTAATTTATTTTATTTTATTTCAAATCATCAATTTTTATTCATAATATGGTATACAACAAAAACAATGTTTAGTTTTGTTAAACATTTAATGAAAGTTTAAATATATTTTAAACATAAACAGAAACACAACACAATTGCTAATTATTTTATTTTATTTCAAATCATCAATTGTAACAATAATAGCTTTTAAGAAGTTATATATGTGCCCATACATTTTTTTTGTATTTAATAAAAAAATGTATAAAATGAAAATGTAAATGAAGAATAAACATACAAATGTTTAAAAATGTTATAATATCATTATAGAAGTTAGATCTGTGCCAAGACATGTTTTGTATTAACTAATAATCTGTATTAAATTATAATTTAAATGAAGAAAAAATATGAAGAATTAAAAATTGTAATAATATAATTTTAGAAGTTAGATCTATACCAAGACATGTTTTCAGTATTAAAAAGCATATAATATTATCAAATATAACTGATCAGATAAAAAAAAACACACACTTGTTTGAACTGCACTGATTCACAATTACTGGTACTCAGCTGCACCATACACCCTACTGATGACCTTCAGCAGTTCCGACGACGAGATCTGCTGTTCTGAGTAGTCATTCCAGGTGCTCCAGATCTTGGTGTCCATGGCTCTGTAGACTTTCCTCTGCCTGCTTGCGGAGAGCTGGCACCAACCTGTAGAAGGTCAAAGCACGGTTCCCACAATCACCATTCAGACGGGTGTGCCAGCCCTCCACATCATTATTTGTTCTTACCCTGTGCTTGAAAACACACCAGCTCTGTACTGGAAACACGTTGGACCTAATCCACTGAGTATCGATGTACTCCACCAAGTTACGGAGTGGCTCTGTGTTGGCTCTGGCTGCTAGCTGCCGAAGCACGTTTTCTATGTGGTTGTGCGGGAGGAAGGGTAGCACCAGCAACTTCCTCATAAAGTCTCAGATGGACCCTTTGGCCATGAAGGCTGGACCGAGACACAGTGATTTCACCTGACGGTACACTGATTGACTCCAGTGGAACACACACCCCGTGATCTGTGTTCCTGGAAAAACCTCTCTGACCGCACCCCAGGAAGCTGAAATATAAAGTATCATTGATATGACATTTTATCATAATATCTGCACAACTATTTAACAATATTAATGATGCACCTTAAACCAAAACACTTATCACTCATCTGTAAAAACTGTATAATTTCTTTTTTGTTTGTGATTCCTAAGGAGCCACTTTCCAGTTTATATTATAAAGCGTTTATTTCTGGACATTTACCGGCTTCGAAGTCCATCATGAACCCCTCTACGGAGAAGTTGTTCAGGACATCCTTCACCTTCTGGAGGACTGCAACATAATCTTCCTTGCGCCGACGGGACATGAGGACGAAGAGTAGTGGTACCTGCTTCATTTCTTCTTCAGTTCTCACAAAGCCGTGGATGGACATCGGCTGCCCATTGTGGAATGGCTTGTCAACAACCTGTAATGATAATTCATGTAAATTTATACTCTGCAATACTTACCCTTTTTTAATTTCTATAGTCATTATAGTCATGATTATATTGTAAGCAAAAAAAAAACATAACGTGAAAAGTGGATCCTTTGAAAGCATAGAATTAAACCAGTAAAACTAATATCAGTCTCCTTATAATTATATAACATACCTTAAAGGTTCCATCCGTGAACCAGCGTTTTGTTTGGCGCAAGATATCTAGCTGTTTTGGGGTCGCGAACAGTATGTGACGTTCCTCATCAACTCTCAGGTCACCAATAATGAAATCCTCACTCTGTAGATATTCGTGGTTGACTTCGAAGTTCAGATCAGATGGTGTAGGGGGGCGAAGCAGTTGACGTTGACGGTTGGCTGTTCTGGTAAGGTTTACCACCTTGGGCAGGTTCGGTCGTTGACCTCGGTCGTTCAGGGATGTTGTCGCGATATCACGCGCAGACTGATAGGCATGTTGACTGGCATGAGCCTTGATCTTGGCGGACAGTTCTTTCTTGTAGAGAAGACTGGGGTCGGCAGGATGGACAGTGGTGTTTCTCTGGTACTTGTCGCCGAGCGAAGTCACCTTAGCCTGGCACTTGTGTATTTTCCCTCTCTGGCTACATCTCCAAACGTGGCCACCATTCTTCAGCTCTTTCTACATGCTGTAGGCGTAACCGTCGGACCCAACAACAATTGGTTTGCCTAACTTGCTGCCCGTTGGTAGAAGCGTGTATGTAACTGGTTCTTCTTCGACAACGGAAGTGGACAGAGGTTCCTCGGCAACCGGCGTTTCTTGGATCTCTGGGGTTTCCAAGATTGGCGAATCATCATTGATAGTTCCATCAAGGTCGTCTGTCGTCGT